>NW_024883041.1:0-143781 GCF_019059575.1 Amphibalanus amphitrite | reverse complement strand
TTATTTATGAACATATCAAACATATCCTCTATAAAGAGGATCGTCACTCATCAGTATGTGGGGCTTCGGTTAGATCATTTGAGGTGTTCTTGACCGCTGCAACGCATAGCTAACCGGAAATCATACTGGAGCACTCGGTTAACTGGTGACCATACTGGAACATACGGTTTACCGGTGGTCATTCCGGAGCTCATGGGTTACCGGTGGTCATTCCGGAGCACATGGGTTACCGGTGGTCATTCCGGAGCACACGGTTTACCGGTGGTCATTCCGGAGCACATGGGTTACCGGTGGTCATTCCGGAGCACATGGCTTACCATTGGTCATACTGGAACATTACAATAGGAGCGCTATTCGGTGCCGTTTTTCATCAGTATGCTGCCGGTTTTGCCATGTATGGAAGTTCCGCGCTGGCGTTTATTAGCCTTTCATTAGTGAACCGCACAGACCACGTGAAATCGACCAGTGAGAAGCCGATAAATGCCAAGAAGCTGGCAGCCAGCTGATAAAAACGGCGACCAAAACAGCACCAGCGTCAAGTAATTAATGGTGACACTGGAGCATAGCTGAGCCGTGGCCTGTGAGCGCCATCTGAAGCAGTCTGGCTGTTTTCTTTCTCGACCTGTCGAAGCGCGTTGAGGGATATTTCACTTCACATAACGTAGGTACGTCAAAACGTCACGCCCTGCGTTCATATCAATAGCTGTGGGCCGAGATGTGACGATGGAAGGTTTCTCGGTGCTACTTGCATTGATTTGTCCAGTATTGGATATCGGTGTTGCAATTGTTAAGTTTAAAAAAGCGTGGGCAAAAGTTCGCCGTGATCAGTAACGTTGAAAGCTGAGTCACTGACCGAGTTTGGCGCCGTTTTCAGGTGACTGGCGAGGAGCACTGCCGCGCGCGGGACGAGCTGGCCCACCTGGGCGCCCTCTACCACAGCTATCTGTCGAGCCGGCGGCGGCACCAGCTGCTGCTGCAGACCTACAAGGGCGGCGGCGAGCGGCACACGGCCGCCATGGTCGGCTTCAAACTGCCGCACGATCCGCGCTGAGAGAGAGAGAGAGTATACCTAACACACACCGCGCGCCCGCCCGAGTCCATAGGCTGTGCTAGTTACCGTCGCCGCTACCGCTCTGTTGTGAACGTGAATTGAATAGAATGTCCACCTTATGCTTCATTGTTTTTTTTAGTTTTCATTTGCTATTGATTGGATTATTTGCTGAATCATCGCACAAATATCTAACTCTTGGAGAGTTACTGAAGTAAGACTACGACGGCGTCATGTGGATTTGTCCGAATAGGACTGTTTACGCGACAGGTTATGTTAAAACGCCGCGGCAGGTATAAATTCTGTGTATGAGCTCTGTTGGTATGCAGGGTGAGCCATAAAGATTTACCCATCGAAAATTTAATTTTGTTTCAAGGCGCGCTGACATAGCTATGTCATCTTTTACATACATATAACATGTATGAATTAGACTGGACCACAGCATACGACTGCGAAGTGAACTGAGAGAGCACTGGCTAGGGGACTGTGGCATGGCGTTAACGCGGCATTAAGGCCACCCTCTGGTCATCCTTATTGTCACACTGAACTGTTATCTCTTGGGAGAAACCCTGGCCAGTGCCCCATATGTTTGTATTGTGGTCGGCGGCCAACCGGCCCGGAAAACAGGGAGCATACGCAGTGGGAGGGGATTCCTGAAGATATGCGGTGTTGGGCCGGCCTGTCAAAACTTTGCTGGTACGGCAAATGTGTTAGCTACGCTGGGAGTTAATCGATCATGCCAAGGCCAAATGGCCAGGGTATTGATTTAGTTGGATGTAGTCATCACTCATCAGTGCCAGCACGAGCAGCTGATGTCCTATGTTTTGATAACATTAATGTAAATGTGGTCACAGTTGAGTGTTTAGGTCGGACAGCCCCGCGCCGGACGTTTATCAATCGCTGGTATGTACACCGGGCGCTCGGCCCGGTAAACCCGGCTCGGGAAATTTCGAGAACAGGCTCATTGGAGCGAGCGTTCGACATATCTATCCCAGAAACCTTCTGCCGTTCCGAACGATTCGAATGTGGCCTAGCCTGAACGCGCGCACTGATAAAAGGTCGCGGGGTATCCCCGTCGGAAGCCTGAGAGCCGAACACGTGGGAAGGGAGACGGGGTCATCAAATGTAAACAAACAGCAGGTCATTGGTCGCAGTATATGCGGGAAACAGGCGATTGTGCTTTGTCGGGAACGCTGGTTTGAGGACATACTGGAAGTGGAACAATTTTCGCACGGACCCGTGCCATTTGCCAATGTTTGGGCCCCGCCCAGTAGCAGTGGTGATGTTTTGTTTTGGAGACCTGCGGCGCTCCGACGATGACGGCTGACGCTCGATGACGCACCATACATCCGGGACTTTGCTGACGACGCCGGCGGCGACCAATCGGCGGGCTCCACGGCGGCCGGCGCTGGCGGCGTTGACGTCAGCGGCCGGCCGACCAATCGGAGAGCGACACGCCGGTGTTGCGCCAGCCGCCGCTCGGCCGCAGTGTGACCGCAGGCTCCGGGAGCGCAGGTCGGCCGCCGCGGCATGGTGCAGAGGAGTAGAGAGCGGACAGTCGAGAGGCGGCAGAGGGGTCAGTCCACTGTGAGCCTGCGCAGCGCGGGCAGCTAGCGTCATGACAACAAAGATCATCATCACGCCGGCCAACCACGGTGTCTCGAAGGCGTCGGCGCTGGCCGGCGCGCCGCGCACGGTCCGGGTGGTGACGGTGGGCTCGCCGCCGTCGTCGGCCGGCCGCGGCCCGCAGACCCGGGTGCTGCAGGCCACGCCGACCACCACCGTGTCGCCGGCCGTTGTGCGGACCGTGCTGAAGCGGGTGTACACCAGCAGACCGGCGGAGAATGCCGTCACCACCACCACCACCACCCCGGCGCTGTCGGGGATCATGCCGAGCCCGCCGAAGAAACGGCAGAGGCTCGACCACCTCACCGCCGACCAGAAAAACCAGAGGAGGTGAGTACGCGGGCGGGTTAACGCCCAGCGCTGCAGTAACGTCAATTCAAATTATCAGTAATTTCCGGCAACCATATAGCTGCATGTTTTCCCTGGATTTGAACCTTATGCCTGTTGCAGTCAGCTGCAGATTCTGCAAACACCGAACAGTGACGTCACAAAGATTATGCAGGAGCTTTAATCCACCGATAGCGTGTCGCCTGCGTTATGTAACCACCCTTGCACACCATATGGTCGTTGGTGGACCATATGGTGTGCAATATTAATGACTACGGTTTCTCTCTACAGAAAACTGAAGAACCGAGTAGCAGCTCAGACGGCCCGGGACCGTAAGAAGCTGCAGATGGACCTGCTGGAGAGCAGAGTCACCAGTCTGGAGCGTCAGGTGAGCACCGGGCGCCCTCTCCGGTACCGCACGCGGGGGGGAGGGGAGGGGAGGGTCGGCTGGCGCGGTAGGTAAATCAGTACACCATGCCGCGGGGATTAACTGGCATTGGTAAGGGAGAGTTTTTCACCCATTCCCGTTGCTTTGCTCGACGGCAATTTTTAACGTGATTGTTTGGGGAGCGCGTTTCAGTGTCCGTCGTGCAGAAAGTCGCGAACTCTTTATCTCGTTATCTCGTGTCGTGTTGTATCGATCCGCACGACCTAATCATTGCTTAGGTCAGCACTGACAAGTCGCTCGTCAGCAGGAATTGCGGACTTGCTACGTGATTTACATACTGGTGCCTGATTGTAAGGGCTATCGCTTTACATGCGGGCCGGGACGCAGTGGCTGTTTGCCGTCCCCTCTGCCGATTCCCGTTCTAACTCGCCCGCTCTCCTCCCGGCAGAACGACAAGCTACTCCAACAAAACGCCTTCCTGCAGAAGCAGAACGAGCTGCTGAGCCAGCAGAACGCGCTGCTACTGCAGCGGCTGGAACCGGCCGGCGCGGCCGCCCCCACCCCCGCCTCCGTTGAGTCTGCAGCACTCATTAGTGGCCCTCAGCAGAAGGGACAGGAGTCGGGGAGGGCGGTGGCGGCGCTGCTGGCTCTCAGCCTGCTCAGCTGGGCAGGCTTCCAGGTGGCACTGGCAGCGACAGTGACCAACACGCTGATCTGCTCGAGCTCATCAGTCGCTCGATATTCGGCGGCGAAGAGCCGGCGCGAGGGGACGCGTCCGCCGCCGGCGCTGCTCTGGTGGGGACCGCAGCAGAAGAGCTGGAGCCCAGCCATGATACGGTGACCGAGGACCCGGCGCAGGCGCTGCTCGCACTGCTCGAGGAGTCCGACTCGCCCGACTCGCCCGACTCTCCGGCGAGCAGCTCGGACGGCGCCGTGCCCGGCTCGCCGCGCGTCCCCTCGCCCACCGAGTCGCTCGAACTGGACGTGAAACCCCACATGGACGACCTCTGCAAGATGGAGGACCAACACTCCCCGACACCCTGGTCCATCTTCGACGACGAGCCCCTCGACGCTCAGCTGGACGACCAGCTTCTGCTGTTCCCCCAGTTGGTGTTGTAGATATAGAATTGATTTATTTATCCTTGTTCATATGATGCGACGTTACTTTGAAAATATTATAACCGAGCTGGGTGTAAAGGAAATATTCCCTGCCGTACATATTTACGACAGCGTTCCTTGTGAAGTGACCTGACTGTCGGTTTTGGCTGTAAATGTTCGGGCCCTGGGGCGAGTCCGGGCTGACCAATACATGAGAATGTGCACAACGAACGCGTCTGAGAGGAAAACGGACGAGATAAGAAAGTGGACGTGATGGAATGTAACTATGCGACGGGACGGACGGCGGGGTAGGCTGTAGTGAATGAGAATAAGCACCGAAACTGTTAGATCACGCGTGCATTCTCCTGGAAAGGGCCAGTCAGTTGAATGCCGTGCACTGAAATGAGCGACGGATGAAAGGAGATTCTCTGCTGTTCCTCAGATTCTCAAGCAAATTTAAGAGTTGGAATGACGAAAGCTCCTTATCGCGTAAATTTGGGGACTGATTTAACAGTTGAATGTCGGGTCAGGTTAACCGTGTCAACATGTTACATATCGACGGAATATGAAAGGCCTGGACGAGTGCAACGAACCCGGTAGCAGATTGGCAGGGTCACGCAATTATCATGCAGATCGTTTGATACAAATAGCGGTGGGCTACTGAAGCTATAATCCGGGTCCTCGCAAGTGTTGAACGAATGCTCTCGACTCTCGAGCGAGTGAAGGCCTCAGTTGAACTAACTTCAAACGTTTTTAAATCACGGATGGAAATAGTTGTGTACGACGTCGCATTGATCAACACTAAGTCGCATGCTCACGTATCCATGATATTTATTTGCGCACAATACCCTGTGCGATATTATAACAAAATGAGATGAATTACATCGTCCATTGGATGATGATGATGACCGACTTACAACAACGAACACTGGCGACACCATAATGTCGCACCTCACCGCCGCCAGTGGAGACGAGGGCCGGATGTCGGCTGACTAGTCGGACCGTGATAGCTCCAGGAGGCCCGCTCCCTCGAACGTGCCCGGCTGGAACTTGTACAGCTCCTGGAGCACCCCCACTGGCGACACAATAACGTAACGGTGTCAGGAGAACCGGTGAAACATAACAACGACGAGACAAAATACATGACTACAGTGCATACCGAGTCCCGACAAGCCAAATATAGGTACCCAGTCCACTGCATTGACAGGAAAACCCGAACACAACAGCCAAATAAACAAATGCGTATGAATAACAAAACGAAACAAACACTGGCGGTATATTAACCCTGTAATAAAATCCCTGATTCTATCGAAGCGCCACGGCGTGACAGGGTTAGTTTTGCCGTACTCGCCTGCCGCCCCATCCTAAGACCCTCTATGTCCTTCAGTTCAACATCCATCTCCCCTTTCTCAGACCCACCACCTTAATTCCCGTTACACCCACCCTCCCAGCTTTCTTACCGTGCTGGGCGGTGAGTCGCATCTCCCTCCAGCAGCGGCCCAGCGTTTCCATGGTAACCAGGTAGCGGAGCCGCTCGCGGGAGACGGACACGGAGAACTCGGCGTCCAGGTCGGCCAGCCGGTGGAGGGCGGAGAGCAGGAGCAACACGGCTGACGGCTCATCGGCGCCGCCTGGGCGAGTACCGTAACACGGATAAGATCATTGGTCACATGCTACCATACGGCACACCTGCGCCGCCTGGGCGCGGGTGACGGCGTGGGTCAGGTCACTGATCACCACAACACAGACAGTTTGGGATTCGGCTCAGAAATGATACTGCTCACTCCACACAGGAATGGACATTGGGATCTAGTTTGGGATTCGGCTCAGAAATGATACTGCTCACTCCACACAGGAATGGACATTGGGATCTACCATAACTGGGACGGATCTCGTCGCTTTCTTTTTATCATTATGACTTGAGGAAATATCGAGAAAATGACTTCAAACGGTGCAATGCGGCCACCGCGAAGTGAACGTGTTATCGAATGTTACCGAAGAGACACTCCCCCTGCTACTGACCGTGTTCCCCCCCGTCACCGACCGTGCCCCTCCTCTGTCACTAACCGTGCTGCCAGTGCCGTACGGCTGCGTGCAGCAGCTGCACCACTAATAGGGTGAGGTGGGCGCGGCAGCACGCCTGCGGGGGCAGTGCGGCCGGCCGCCACACCAGCAGGCCGACCAGCCGCAGCCAGCGGGCGTCGCAGGCGCCGCCGGCCGCCGACAGCTGCGGACACAGACATAAACACACGGCTGTGTTAGCTACTGTCGATAGCGTCATGGGCAGCGAGGGCTGGAGAGGAACGGTGAGGTGACCCCCGCTGGCTAGTTTACTGTTACACCGTGCGATCAGGCATTACACAGAAGCATGGTAAAAATGCACGTCCCTAATTAAACGCGTCGACTGTAGCTAGGTAATATCTGTCATTGGACTAATTAGTTATACCCGACGCTTGTCAGGTATTCAGTGCCAATAGGTAATGCTTGTGATTCAGCGATTACCACCTAACTTCCTGTATATTTTCCACAAAACATTCTATCCTCAAACCATTACAATGTGACCGCGCGTGACCGTACCGTACATAGGCGGCGGAACGGGGAGGGCACCGTCCGGGGCACTGTGCCCCCTTTGATTTTGGCATTTTAACATTAACCCTATGGGCGTTGCATGGAAAGAATGGGACCAAAAGTCGGTGGTGCCCCCTTAATTGAAGGTGTTCCGCCGCTACTGGTACCGTACCCACTTTCCCGTCCGGGTCCCACGACTGACCTTCCACCGTTTACCCTGCTGCGAGCTCAGGTCAGCCCGTCCGGTGGTCAGCGGCTGCCTCTGCGGCCCGTGGCGACTGTGACTCGCAGGCAGTCGGTAGCTGGACGGGGACGGAGGATCGGACGGCGCGCCCCGCTCGCAGCAGAGGATGTTCAGCTTCTTCATCAGACACGTGCCTGCGCGCAGAGGTTAGGTAGGTTACAGGGAGGGCCGCGCCGGGACATCGCAAATCGCAATACATTTCGCTGCGATGCCACGCATTACCCACCGGTCTGCTGACTTGCCCACATGGTGGTGTGCTCAGTGCCGAGCTTGTCGACGCAAAAATAAAGTTCACCGTGAAACTGGTACTGCGCAGCTGCTGAGATTTTAAATTATCACACTAGAAATGTTTCGAAGTGGTTCCAAAAAATGTTAACACCTACGCCACCGTTTACGCTCCTACGTCACCGCGCGTTCCCACGCCGTTGTTACCTGTGTGTTTCCGGGCGGGGGGCTCGGCCGGGGGCGGGGCGGCGCGGCACCAGAGGCCCGCTATCTGCCCTGTGCCGGCCGCACTGATCAGCAGCTCCAGCAGAGCCAATAACAGCCGGGACGGCGGCTTGGTGTTAAACACCTCGTGCACGACGGGACAGAGAGCCTGGAATCTGCGGGGACAGAGAGGGCGATTATTCAGTGCATGAGGTCAGAGCCTGGTCATTGGAATAAGATAGTGCATATGAAAAATTCAACGTATACGGCTGCAAACAACAACGCAAGTAAAAGTAGGTACCAGCAATAAAATGAAATACGGAAACAAGCAATAAACGCCTACGCCGGAATGCACACTAGACCGTTCGAAAAAAAAGTTATGAAGACGGAAACCATTCAAATAGATGCCATACCTAGTTATGCGGCGTTTGAAATCAGTGAATGGCGAGACTTGGTTCACAGCGTCAGTCCTTCCATTGGAATACGTACAGTTCGTCCGGGAGGGTGTCGCCGGCCATCGTCGCCAGCAGGACGGCGGTGTGCTCCATAATGTGGGCATTCGTCACTTCACCCTGGAAAACATCGCGACATTTATCAGTCGACAATGCAACGAAAACAGCTACTTTAACCAGAATGCACAATACACATAAAAAACTAGTTTTTAGTGGTTCTTTCACGATACCAAAGATGAATGGCTTACAATGCATTGTTTAATCATAAAAACTAACAGAAACCATCCGTGAAACCATTCGCATATGCTTGATAAGATAACTGAACTAGGCGATTACGAAGCCGAGTACTACTGATCTAGGCAATGACTGGTACTAAGTTGGGCGAATATGACGCCTGACGGGTACTGACCTGGGCGATGACGGGTACTGAACCAAGGAATGGTGGGTACTGACCTGGGCGATGGCGGGACGCAGCAGACTGAGGGAACTCACCTGGGCGATGGCGGGCCGCAGCAGTCGCGGCAGCAGCTCGGTCAGCGGCCGGTCAGCGGCCAGCCGCGCTGCCAGCGGCGCCGACCACTCGGCCAGCCGTCTGAGGGCGGTCAGCGCAGCCACGGCGGCCGTCTCCTCCTGCTGGAGAGCCTGGCGGGCCGCCGTCCGACGCCGGCCAGAGCCCAGCGTGCACACCTGCCTGGCAAAGCACAAACAGACAGCAAATATGTCAGGACAGTGAGAGGTGTCATAATGTCATGGAAGGCTCACTCACGGCTCCCATCAGCATTATGCTAATCGAGTCAGCCGAGCCCAACACAGCAGCTTTTAGATCGTCCAAAAGGGAAGCTCCGTGATCTGCAGCTGAGACACTTCAGTGGACTACTAGAAAAGGTCTGAATTATGGCCAACTCCCAGTCCTAATTACCACCCGGATTCCAATATATTCCGAGTTCTAAGGTCATCATTTCATGTCGTATTTCAACCCCGCTTTTCTAATTCACACCAACTTGACCGTTATCCGCAATATCCGTTTGACCAATATGACCGTTAGGAGTTAGGACCAACAGCCCCCGGCTCTCCATCACACCTGTCGTCAGCCCGGGTCGCCCGCAGCCGCTCCACGCTGTCTGAGAACGCGGCGAGCCGGCCGGTGGCGGCGGCGGCCAGCCGGTGGGCCGCGCCACTGGCCCGCTGCGGGTCCGGGTCGGCCAGCTCAGAGAGAGCGGCGCCGTCGAGCCAGCGGCAGTCGGCGCAGGCCCGCAGCACGGACAGCACCAGCTGGTGGGCGGCCACCTCGTCACCGTCTGTGTGGAGAGAGAAGGAGATACAGTCACCATCTATACACACAGAGAGAGACGGCCACATCGTCATCGTCTGTACGGAGATGGAGATACAGTCACCATCTATACACATACACGGAGACACGGCCACCTCGTCACCGTCTGTACGGGGACACAGACCGTCATCATCTATACACACACACGGAGACACGGCAAACCAGTCGCCAAACCAGCCTACGCACCTAGTCTCTCTTCACTGCATCGACGCCAAATGACGCATCATCGACCGGTGATCGCTAGCTAGGTACCTAAACACTGAGCACAACGCTCTTCAGCCCGCGTCTTCTCGGTAATTTCAACTGCATATCGACAGTAACACCCATCCGCCGCCAGCAGAGCCCACACTTCGACAGCTGTTTCCAAAGGAAAGCAGTTACTCCCATACGCTGATAGCGATAGGTATTGCGTCCTTAGCTGTGTTCGTACCTGGCTGCGACTCCTCAGGGTCCGGATCCGTCTGAGTGCCAGACGTCTCGGTCCGCGCTGCAAACTTCTCCGGTCGGCGAAACTCCGAGCTGAAAAGAAAAAGTACACAACCATTTTCGAGAATACATTAAAATGTCCCGCAGCGAAAAAAATGTTCCAGAAATGTTAAGCATATGCTAAGACATACGAACGGCAGCGCTTCATAGTCGAATGAGTAATCTAAAACAGAGCCACCCCAGTAGGGGGATGACCCAGACGAGTAGTCTGACCTGGTGACGAAGCGGCGAGCGGCGGCGAACGACTGGTCGGCGGAGTCGAGTCGCGGCGCCTTCCGCGGCGGACTGGCAGCGCGTCCGGGCGAGTCGCGCAGAGCCCGATACTGGCGGGTGACCTCGGCAAGCTCGTGGCTCTGTGGACAACACCGGCCCGTCAGTAGTCGCGACAACGGCATCGAGAAGGTAGGATCGTGACGTCCGGGCACACGCTACAAACAAATCTGCATTGCAGGGCAATGATGCAGTTGGTGAGTATGAAGGAAAACTAAACAAACACAAACACGGACTCTGGGAACTGGGAAGCCAGAATCAGTTGTCAATTTCTAACCGACGCTCATCGCTACATCCAAGACCCTAAATACAGCTACATCTACGACTAGATTGTCCTTCATCGCTGCACTGTGCCGACCTTGAACTGGAGCTCTGTGCGGAGCGTCTCCAGTTCCTTGTTGAGCGCCGCCGTGCTCTGCTCCAGACAGGAGTGCTGCTCCTGCAGCTGGCGCGAGCTCTCCAGGCGACAGTTCTCCAGCTCCCGACAGCGCCGTGTCAGCTCCTCCCGCAGAACAGACACCTGGCCAACGGCACAGAACACATCCCGTAAATAGACACAAAGACAACGTGCAACAGGCATGACGGTAGGGTGAGCCTAACAGGCAAATCTTTATTAGTTGACTGAGGGCCATACTATCAGTTTCATGATAATAGTCGATCGGGGTCGACAGTTCTGACTGGATTCGGAATCGGAGTCAATCTGGGAAGCCAGAGTCGGGGTTGGAGTTGCCGAAAATCCATCGACCCGCAGACCTGGCTGTTAGGGTTACGAAGGCAGAGTTGGAGTCCGTCAGAGTCGACAGTTCCGTCCAATTTGGAGTTGGGAGTCAATATTTGGAAGCCAGAGTCAGATCCAGATTCAGAGTCGGATCCATCGACTCCACAGGCCTGGTTATAACAAACTGCGGCTCACCTGCCCCTGCTGGGTGTACTTGTCGGCCTTTGCAGCGCGCAGCTGATCGCTGAGTGCCTGGTGGTCGCGCCGCAGCTGCTGCAGTTCAGACAGCGGCGCCGCGGGCTCCGGCGGCGGCACGCGGACGGTGCTGGGCGCCGCCACCGGCGGCTGCCGCTGTCCCCGAGCGCAAACGGCAATGTCAGACCAGTGGGCACGCGCATAACGAGCCAAAGTAACGGCTTAGGGGACAGACTGTCTGGGGGATCGGTCAGTTGAGAGCTCGGTTCATTGCAACTGTCTTCTGACTATCTATCCTGCTGTCAGTGACAGTGGCCCATTATAGGTCACATGAAGTCTGTGAGCCAGGTGCGCTGTTTCCAACAAAACATTCGACTCTAAATTGTAGCATTCTCGGAGCTTCTGGTTCAGTTAGTGACCATCAGGACCTCCACAACAAACTCTGCTCAACGTGAATAGGTCGTTTAGTTTGGTGCTTAGCATAACAAATCCATTCATTTGAAATTATTATTTAGAATGCTGGCTGCTAAGGACATTAACTTCAAGCATATCATTAAAAACCAGACCAATGGCATGTTTTGAGAACAGGCGTCCTTGCTAAATCATCACTTTGACCTCAGCTCAACCTTCACCAGACCATGCCTTCAGAGGTCTTAGCATACCTTGCTGTGTGTTGATGGGGCTGGGACATGGTCCTCAGTCAGTGGCCTGGCAAGATGTTGCGACTCCAGCAGCATCGCCTCCTCAAGAGCATCTTCCGGCAGTTCCTCACCCCAGACATCATCATCATCTGGGATTGGTGGAGGAGGTGGTGGGGGCGGAGGAGCGGCTGCCACAAATGACAGCGGCTTTCGACCCCCAGTGTTGTTCCTCCAGTTACTCATCTATCTCAGAATGAATCTGTAGGAAAACAACATAATATTAGCAACATGTCTACTGGTTCGAGTTGTTTGCAAACCACAGCTGCCACATGCCATTGTTTGGACTGCTTTCGGTCTTGGTCTCGGGACTCGATGCTTCTTGAGAACCCTCCGGCTTTTAGAACAAACAGGAGTTTGGCCTATTAGATGAAATAACTGATTAAATGTGTGACTCTCAATGCTATTACTGCATGTTTAGGTTTATCATAGGCAGCAGTTTTTCATCATAGAGGTTAGGAAATTCAGAAGATTCTAGGTGCCAAAGCATAAATTTGTAAAGAACAAATTCATCTGGACCAGACTGTCACTAGGACCAGAAAACGGGCTATTTCCAATATTGCCGCCTTGACGTGCAGCCTCAAAATACCATTTTGATTCTATACTGACCCGTGACCAATTACTGGCATAAGAATCGTACAAATAAGAAACCCATTTGACACCTGATAAACAAAAACTTCCACTGTGTAGGTGGCACAAAACATATAGATTGAATAAATTCACAGGCTTGCGGTAAAATTTTAGTATATTTGCCAGAACTAATTTCACGCTGGCATGGGGGACGCGCCCACAGCGAGCCCATTTTTTATGAGAAAGATAGCTTGTTGAACACTTCTTAGGCTTAATCTGCAGCTCAGGTATAAAACAACCAACAAATCTATTTTATTGTTTTGTAAATCCTTTTCCCACAAAACAAAATCAAAATTACACAGCTAGTAGCAGCCAACAAATTCAATTTTGAAAGCCGCGATTTTTAGTTGCGCCGTGACTGTGACAAGAGCGCAGAGTTCAAAGCCAAACAAGGTAAGAAATGCCCTCACGAAATAACTACTCGTGCCGCCACTGCGGGCGCCGAAAGAACATATCGAATGTTTTGTTTCAAACTGTTTGTTTTCTACGCAACAATATGATTAATTACAGCGCATTATGATTAATTCAATGTCTATTTTCTATAGTTTGCGGCCTGCCGGGTGGGGGGAGGGGGGGGGAATTAGGGGCGGCACATGTCTCGCTTGAGTTCACTCTCAGTCCGTCCAAACTCTATAAAAAACGCTTGCATTTCGCTGTGTTATGCATTTCATCGGTTTGGTTTCCTATGAGTATATCGACACGACTTTTGAACCCGGTCTTGCTAATTATTTCTACATTGTCCACTTCGAGGTGTGTTTAACACTTTTTCCCAGTGGCGGCGGAAGCAGGGGGGCAAGGGGGGCAGCTGCACCCTAAAGCTATGGAAAGGGGCGCCTCGAAAATCTGTAGAGGAGGCAGGAAGTTAAGAGGTGCGGCAGCCATCATAAAGCTGAGCAGTGCGACACCGCAACTGACAAAGGCACTTGTGACACGAAGAGGGTGGTAATGACGTGGGAAAAGTATCTTTTGATATGCTGAAGAGTGGAGGGCATCCTTATCTGAAACAAAGGCAGATGCTGCCGACCCTGTCGAATATAATCTTGCCAGGCGATAAAGGCTAGGAGGGCGCAGCCACTCGAGAAGCGCGCCATGCGGAAGAGGGGCGCCTGCATGCGAAAGAGGGGCGCCTGTGTGTGGGACGAAAAAGAAACATTTATGGAGACATCTTTGAAGGCGATAGCCTCCGAACGCCAACGCGAACACATGAGGGCTTATAGCGTTGCAGGCTCCATGCGACAAAAAGGGGCGCCTGATGGCCGATATGCGAGAGGAAATTAGTTTGTGTAACATTTATCGGGGGCGGTTTGCCGTTTACAACATATGAATGTTGAGGGAGGTCCGAGATTGGGGCCTGTAAAATTGCACTGTCCGTATGGGCGGTTACACCCCTAGTGCTAGATGTCCGTCAAGACAGCCCATATTCAGCCCAGATTCAGCCCGGATTCAGCCCAGATTCGGGACACCTCCGATCAAGCTGAAACTCGCACACAATGTAGGCCATGACAAGCCCAATCCACAGTCTAAGTCATTCGGTGGCACTCCCAGCCGTTTGACCTACAGAGGTCAACAAAGGTCACGTAGCCCAAATTTGCACAGCAGATTGTGGCCCACCCAGTAGAGCTAGAGCGCTAAAATGGCACCAATCGACTCGCCAGCATCTAATCTTACTTTCCCAACACTCATTTGACCTCTCAAGGTCATGCGATGACCTAAGGTCATTTGTGGGCTATGTCGCAAATACACTTGCACAGCAGTTTTCGAGTAGATGGATTGACCGAATTCCAAATCAAAGCACATGATCGGGTAGCCCATAGGCCGTAGTAACTTTCCTTAAAAACCGCTTTTCGATATGTGACCCCGTTTGACCTCGGCAGGTCAAAATCTGCAAATAAACGACAATCAATACGTCGCAGCCCGGATTCAGCCCAGATTCGGGACACCTCCGATCAAGCTGAAACTCGCACACAATGTAGGCCATGACATGCCCAATCCACAGTCCAAGTCATTCGGTGGCACTCCCAGCCGTTTGACCTACAGAGGTCAACAAAGGTCACGTGGCCCAAATTTGCACAGCAGATTGTGGCCCACCCAGTAGAGCTAGAGCGCTAAAAATGGCACCAATCGACTCGCCAGCATCTAATCTTACTTTCCCAACACTCATTTGACCTCTCAAGGTCATGCGATGACCTAAGGTCATTTGTGGGCTATGTCGCAAATACACTTGCACAGCAGTTTTCGAGTAGATGGATTGACCGAATTCCAAATCAAAGCACATCATCGGGTAGCCCATAGGCCGTAGTAACTTTCCTTAAAAACCGCTTTTCGATATGTGACCCCGTTTGACCTCGGCAGGTCAAAATGTGCAAATAAACGACAATCAATACGTCGCAGCCCGGATTCAGCCCAGATTCGGGACACCTCCGATCAAGCTGAAACTCGCACACCGTGTAGGCCATGACATGCCCAATCCACAGTCCCAGTCATTCGGTGGCACTCCCAGGCGTTTGACCTACAGAGGTCAACAAAGGTCACATGGCCCAAATTTGCACAGCAGATTGTGGCCCACCCAGTAGAACTAGAGCGCTAAAAATGGCACCAATCGACTCGCCAGCATCTAATCTTACTTTCCCAACACTCATTTGACCTCTCAAGGTCATGCGATGACCTAAGGTCATTTGTGGGCTATGTCGAAAATACACTTGCACAGCAGTTTTCGAGTAGATGGATTGACCGAATTCCAAATCAAAGCACATGATCGGGTAGCCCATAGGCCGTAGTAACTTTCCTTAAAAACCGCTTTTCGATATGTGACCCCGTTTGACCTCGGCAGGTCAAAATGTGCAAATAAACGACACTCAATACGTCGCAGCACGGATTCAGCCCAGATTCGGGACACCTCCGATAAAGCTGAAAATCGCACACAATGTAGGCCATGACATGCCCAATCCACAGTCCAAGTCATTTGGTGGCACCCCCAGCCGTTTGACCTACAGAGGTCAACAAAGGTCAAATGGCCCAAATTTGCACAGCATATTGTGGCCCACCCAGTAGAGCTAGAGCGCTAAAAATGGCACCAATCGACTCGCCAGCATCTAATCTTACTTTCCCAACACTCATTTGACCTCTCAAGGTCATGCGATGACCTAAGGTCATTTGTGGGCTATATCGAAAATACAGTTGCACAGCAGTTTTCGAGTAGATGGATTGACCGAATTCCAAATCAAAGCACATCATCGGGTAGCTCATAGGCCGTAGTAACTTTCCTTAAAAACCGCTTTTTGATATGTGACCCCGTTTGACCTCGGCAGGTCAAAATGTGCAAATAAACGACACTCAATACGTCGCAGCCCGGATTCAGCCCAGATTCGGGACACCTCCGATCAAAATGAAAATCGCACACAATGTAGGCCATGACATGCCCAATCCACAGCCCAAGTCATTCGGTGGCACTCCCAGCCGTTTGACTTACAGAGGTCAGCAAAGGTCACGTTGCCCAAATTTGCACAGCAGATTGTGGCCCACAAATGACCTTAGGTCATTGCATGACCTTGAGAGGTCAAATGAGTGTTGGGAAAGTAAGATTAGATGCTGGCGAGTCGATTGGTGCCATTTTTAGCGCTCTAGCTCTACTGGGTGGGCCGCAATCTGCTGTGCAAATTTGGGCCACGTGACCTTCGCTGACCTCTGTAGGTCAAACGGCTGGGATTACCACCGAATGACTTGGACTGTGGATTGGGCATGTCATGGCCTACATTGTGTGCGATTTTCAGCTTGATCGGAGGTGTCCCGAATCTGGGCTGAATCCGGGCTTGACCGAATTATTGAGTATCGTTTATTTGCACATTTTGACCTGCCGAGGTCAAACGGGGTCACATATCGAGAAGCCGTTTTTAAAGAAAGTTACTACGGCCTATGGGCTACCCGATGATGTGCTTTGATTTGGAATTCGGTCAATCTATCTACTCGAAAACTGCTGTGCAACTGTATTTTCGATATAGCCCACAAATGACCTTAGGTCATCGCATGACCTTGAGAGGTCAAATGAGTGTTGGGAAAGTAAGATTAGATGCTGGCGAGTCGATTGGTGCCATTTTTAGCGCTCTAGCTCTACTGGGTGGGCCACAATCTGCTGTGCAAATTTGGGCCATGTGACCTTTGTTGACCTCTGTAGGTCAAACGCCTGGGAGTGCCACCGAATGACTGGGACTGTGGATTGGGCATGTCATGGCCTACACGGTGTGCGAGTTTCAGCTTGATCGGAGGTGTCCGGAATCTGGGCTGAATCCGTGCTGCGACGTATTGAGTGTCGTTTATTTGCACATTTTGACCTGCCGAGGTCAAACGGGGTCACATATCAAAAAGCGGTTTTTAAGGAAAGTTACTACGACCTATGGGCTACCCGATGATGTGCTTTGATTTGGAATTCGGTCAATCCATTTACTCGAAAACTGCTGTGCAAGTGTATTTGCGACATAGCCCACAAATGACCTTAGGTCATCGCATGACCTTGAGAGGTCAAATGAGTGTTGAGAAAGTAAGATTAGATGCTGGCGAGTCGATTGGTGCCATTTTTAGCGCTCTAGCTCTACTGGGTGGGCCACAATCTGCTGTGCAAATTTGGGCCACGTGACATTTGCTGACCTCTGTAGGTCAAACGGCTGGGAGTGCCACCGAATGACTTGGACTGTGGATTGGGCATGTCATGGCCTACACGGTGTGCGAGTTTCAGATTGATGGGAGGTGTCCCGAATCTGGGCTGAATCCGGGCGGCGTCGTATTGAGTGTCGTTTATTTGCACATTTTGACCTGCCGAGGTCAAACGGGGTCACATATCGAAAAGCGGTTTTTAAGGATAGTTACTACGGCCTATGGGCTACCCGATCATGTGCTTTGATTTGGAATTCGGTCAATCCATCTACTCGAAAACTGCTGTGCAAGTGTATTTTCGACATAGCCCACAAATGACCTTAGGTTATCCCATGACCTTGAGAGGTCAAATGAGTGTTGGAAAAGTAAGATTAGATGCTGGCGAGTCGATTGGTGCCATTTTTAGCGCTCTAGCTCTACTGGGTGGGCCACAATCTGCTGTGCAAATTTGGGCCATGTGACCTTTGTTGACCTCTGTAGGTCAAACGCCTGGGAGTGCCACCGAATGACTAGGACTGTAGATTGGGCATGTCATGGCCTACACGGTGTGCGAGTTTCAGCTTGATCGGAGGTGTCCCGAATCTGGGCTGAATCCGGGCTGCGACGTATTGAGTGTCGTTTATTTGCACATTTTGACCTGCCGAGGTCAAACGGGGTCACATATCGAAAAGCGGTTTTAAGGAAAGTTACTACGGCCTATGGGCTACCCGATGATGTGCTTTGATTTGGAATTCGGTCAATCCATCTACTCGAAAACTGCTGTGCAAGTGTATTTGCGATATAGCCCACAAATGACCTTAGGTCATCGAATGACCTTGAGAGGTCAAATGAGTATTGGGAAAGTAAGATTAGATGCTGGCGAGTCGATTGGTGCCATTTTTAGCGCTCTAGCTCTACTGGGTGGGCCACAATCTGCTGTGCAAATTTGGGCCACGTGACCTTTGCTGACCTCTGTAGGTCAAACGGCTGGGAGTGCCACCGAATGACTTAGACTGTGGATTGGGCTTGTCATGGCCTACATTGTGTGCGAGTTTCAGCTTGTTAGGAGGTGTCCCGAATCTGGGCTGAATCCGGGCTGCGACGTATTGAGTGTCGTTTATTTGCACATTTTGACCTGCCGAGGTCAAACGGGGTCACATATCGAAAAGCGGTTTTAAGGAAAGTTACTACGGCCTATGGGCTACCCGATGATGTGCTTTGATTTGGAATTCGGTCAATCCATCTACTCGAAAACTGCTGTGCAAGTGTATTTGCGATATAGCCCACAAATGACCTTAGGTCATCGAATGACCTTGAGAGGTCAAATGAGTATTGGGAAAGTAAGATTAGATGCTGGCGAGTCGATTGGTGCCATTTTTAGCGCTCTAGCTCTACTGGGTGGGCCACAATCTGCTGTGCAAATTTGGGCCACGTGACCTTTGCTGACCTCTGTAGGTCAAACGGCTGGGAGTGCCACCGAATGACTTAGACTGTGGATTGGGCATGTCATGGCCTACATTGTGTGCGATTTTCAGCTTGATCGGAGGTGTCCCGAATCTGGGCTGAATCCGGGCTTGACCGAATTATTGAGTATCGTTTATTTGCACATTTTGACCTGCCGAGGTCAAACGGGGTCACATATCGAGAAGCCGTTTTTAAAGAAAGTTACTACGGCCTATGGGCTACCCGATGATGTGCTTTGATTTGGAATTCGGTCAATCTATCTACTCGAAAACTGCTGTGCAACTGTATTTTCGATATAGCCCACAAATGACCTTAGGTCATCGCATGACCTTGAGAGGTCAAATGAGTGTTGGGAAAGTAAGATTAGATGCTGGCGAGTCGATTGGTGCCATTTTTAGCGCTCTAGCTCTACTGGGTGGGCCACAATCTGCTGTGCAAATTTGGGCCATGTGACCTTTGTTGACCTCTGTAGGTCAAACGCCTGGGAGTGCCACCGAATGACTGGGACTGTGGATTGGGCATGTCATGGCCTACACGGTGTGCGAGTTTCAGCTTGATCGGAGGTGTCCGGAATCTGGGCTGAATCCGTGCTGCGACGTATTGAGTGTCGTTTATTTGCACATTTTGACCTGCCGAGGTCAAACGGGGTCACATATCAAAAAGCGGTTTTTAAGGAAAGTTATTACGACCTATGGGCTACCCGATGATGTGCTTTGATTTGGAATTCGGTCAATCCATTTACTCGAAAACTGCTGTGCAAGTGTATTTGCGACATAGCCCACAAATGACCTTAGGTCATCGCATGACCTTGAGAGGTCAAATGAGTGTTGAGAAAGTAAGATTAGATGCTGGCGAGTCGATTGGTGCCATTTTTAGCGCTCTAGCTCTACTGGGTGGGCCACAATCTGCTGTGCAAATTTGGGCCACGTGACATTTGCTGACCTCTGTAGGTCAAACGGCTGGGAGTGCCACCGAATGACTTGGACTGTGGATTGGGCATGTCATGGCCTACACGGTGTGCGAGTTTCAGATTGATGGGAGGTGTCCCGAATCTGGGCTGAATCCGGGCGGCGTCGTATTGAGTGTCGTTTATTTGCACATTTTGACCTGCCGAGGTCAAACGGGGTCACATATCGAAAAGCGGTTTTTAAGGATAGTTACTACGGCCTATGGGCTACCCGATCATGTGCTTTGATTTGGAATTCGGTCAATCCATCTACTCGAAAACTGCTGTGCAAGTGTATTTTCGACATAGCCCACAAATGACCTTAGGTTATCCATGACCTTGAGAGGTCAAATGAGTGTTGGAAAAGTAAGATTAGATGCTGGCGAGTCGATTGGTGCCATTTTTAGCGCTCTAGCTCTACTGGGTGGGCCACAATCTGCTGTGCAAATTTGGGCCATGTGACCTTTGCTGACCTCTGTAGGTCAAACGCTGGGAGTGCCACCGAATGACTAGGACTGTAGATTGGGCATGTCATGGCCTACATGGTGTGCGAGTTTCAGCTTGATCGGAGGTGTCCCGAATCTGGGCTGAATCCGGGCTGCGACGTATTGAGTGTCGTTTATTTGCACATTTTGACCTGCCGAGGTCAAACGGGGTCACATATCGAAAAGCGGTTTTAAGGAAAGTTACTACGGCCTATGGGCTACCCGATGATGTGCTTTGATTTGGAATTCGGTCAATCCATCTACTCGAAAACTGCTGTGCAAGTGTATTTGCGATATAGCCCACAAATGACCTTAGGTCATCGAATGACCTTGAGAGGTCAAATGAGTATTGGGAAAGTAAGATTAGATGCTGGCGAGTCGATTGGTGCCATTTTTAGCGCTCTAGCTCTACTGGGTGGGCCACAATCTGCTGTGCAAATTTGGGCCACGTGACCTTTGCTGACCTCTGTAGGTCAAACGGCTGGGAGTGCCACCGAATGACTTAGACTGTGGATTGGGCTTGTCATGGCCTACATTGTGTGCGAGTTTCAGCTTGATTCGGAGGTGTCCCGAATCTGGGCTGAATCCGGGCTGCGACGTATTGAGTGTCGTTTATTTGCACATTTTGACCTGCCGAGGTCAAACGGGGTCACATATCGAAAAGCGGTTTTAAGGAAAGTTACTACGGCCTATGGGCTACCCGATGATGTGCTTTGATTTGGAATTCGGTCAATCCATCTACTCGAAAACTGCTGTGCAAGTGTATTTTCGACATAGCCCACAAATGACCTTAGGTCATCGCATGACCTTGAGAGGTCAAATGAGTGTTGGGAAAGTAAGATTAGATGCTGGCGAGTCGATTGGTGCCATTTTAGCGCTCTAGCTCTACTGGGTGGGCCACAATCTGCTGTGCAAATTTGGGCCACGTGACCTTTGCTGACCTCTGTAGGTCAAACGGCTGGGAGTGCCACCGAATGACTTAGACTGTGGATTGGGCATGTCATGGCCTACATTGTGTGCGAGTTTCAGCTTGATCGGAGGTGTCCCGAATCTGGGCTGAATCCGGGCTGCGACGTATTGAGTGTCGTTTATTTGCACATTTTGACCTGCCGAGGTCAAACGGGGTCACATATCGAAAAGCGGTTTTTAAGGAAAGTTACTACGGCCTATGGGCTACCCGATGATGTGCTTTGATTTGGAATTCGGTCAATCCATCTACTCGAAAACTGCTGTGCAAGTGTATTTTCGACATAGCCCACAAATGACCTTAGGTCATCGCATGACCTTGAGAGGTCAAATGAGTGTTGGAAAGTAAGATTAGATGCTGGCGAGTCGATTGGTGCCATTTTTAGCGCTCTAGCTCTACTGGGTGGGCCACAATCTGCTGTGCAAATTTGGGCCACGTGACCTTTGCTGACCTCTGTAGGTCAAACGGCTGGGAGTGCCACCGAATGACTTGGACTGTGGATTGGGCATGTCATGGCCTACATTGTGTGCGAGTTTCAGCTTGATCGGAGGTGTCCCGAATCTGGGCTGAATCCGGGCTGCGACGTATTGAGTGTCGTTTATTTGCACATTTTGACCTGCCGAGGTCAAACGGGGTCACATATCGAAAAGCAGGTTTTTAAGGAAAGTTACTACGGCCTATGGGCTACCCGATGATGTGCTTTGATTTGGAATTCGGTCAATCCATCTACTCGAAAACTGCTGTGCAAGTGTATTTTCGACATAGCCCACAAATGACCTTAGGTCATCGCATGACCTTGAGAGGTCAAATGAGTGTTGGGAAAGTAAGATTAGATGCTGGCGAGTCGATTGGTGCCATTTTTAGCGCTCTAGCTCTACTGGGTGGGCCACAATCTGCTGTGCAAATTTGGGCCACGTGACCTTTGCTGACCTCTCGTAGGTCAAACGGCTGGGAGTGCCACCGAATGACTTGGACTGTGGATTGGGCATGTCATGGCCTACATTGTGTGCGAGTTTCAGCTTGATCGGAGGTGTCCCGAATCTGGGCTGAATCCGGGCTGCGACGTATTGAGTGTCGTTTATTTGCACATTTTGACCTGCCGAGGTCAAACGGGGTCACATATCGAAAAGCGGTTTTTAAGGAAAGTTACTACGGCCTATGGGCTACCCGATGATGTGCTTTGATTTGGAATTCGGTCAATCCATCTACTCGAAAACTGCTGTGCAAGTGTATTTTCGACATAGCCCACAAATGACCTTAGGTCATCGCATGACCTTGAGAGGTCAAATGAGTGTTGGGAAAGTAAGAATAGATGCTGGAGAGTCGATTGGTGCCATTTTTAGCGCTCTAGCTCTACTGGGTGGGCCACAATCTGCTGTGCAAATTTGGGCCACGTGACCTTTGCTGACCTCTCTAGGTCAAACGGCTGGGAGTGCCACCGAATGACTTGGACTGTGGATTGGGCATGTCATGGCCTACATTGTGTGCGAGTTTCAGCTTGATCGGAGGTGTCCCGAATCTGGGCTGAATCCGGGCTGCGACGTATTGAGTGTCGTTTATTTGCACATTTTGACCTGCTGAGGTCAAACGGGGTCATATATCGAAAAGCGGTTTTTAAGTAAAGTTACTACGGCCTATGGGCTACCCGATGATGTGCTTTGATTTGGAATTCGGTCAATCCATCTACTCGAAAACTGCTGTGCAAGTGTATTTTCGACATAGCCCACAAATGACCTTAGGTCATCGCATGACCTTGAGAGGTCAAATGAGTGTTGGGAAAGTAAGATTAGATGCTGGCGAGTCGATTGGTGCCATTTTTAGCGCTCTAGCTCTACTGGGTGGGCCACAATCTGCTGTGCAAATTTGGGCCACGTGACCTTTGCTGACCTCTGTAGGTCAAACGGCTGGGAGTGCCACCGAATGACTTGGACTGTGGATTGGGCATGTCATGGCCTACATTGTGTGCGAGTTTCAGCTTGATCGGAGGTGTCCCGAATCTGGGCTGAATCCGGGCTGCGACGTATTGAGTGTCGTTTATTTGCACATTTTGACCTGCTGAGGTCAAACGGGGTCATATATCGAAAAGCGGTTTTTAAGTTAAGTTACTACGGCCTATGGGCTACCCGATGATGTGCTTTGATTTGGAATTCGGTCAATCCATCTACTCGAAAACTGCTGTGCAAGTGTATTTTCGACATAGCCCACAAATGACCTTAGGTCATCGCATGACCTTGAGAGGTCAAATGAGTGTTGTGAAAGTAAGATTAGATACTGGCGAGTCGATTGGTGCCATTTTTAGCGCTCTAGCTCTACTGGGTGGGCCACAATCTGCTGTGCAAATTTGGGCCACGTGACCTTTGCTGACCTCTCTAGGTCAAACGGCTGGGAGTGCCACCGAATGACTTGGACTGTGGATCGGGCATGTCATGGCCTACATTGTGTGCGAGTTTCAGCTTGATCGGAGGTGTCCCGAATCTGGGCTGAATCCGGGCTGCGACGTATTGAGTGTCGTTTATTTGCACATTTTGACCTGCTGAGGTCAAACGGGGTCACATATCGAAAAGCGGTTTTTAAGGAAAGTTACTACGGCCTATTGGCTACCCGATGATGTGCTTTGATTTGGAATTCGGTCAATCCATCTACTCGAAAACTGCTGTGCAAGTGTATTTTCGACATAGCCCACAAATGACCTTAGGTCATCGCATGACCTTGAGAGGTCAAATGAGTGTTGGGAAAGTAAGATTAGATGCTGGCGAGTCGATTGGTGCCATTTTTAGCGCTCTAGCTCTACTGGGTGGGCCACAATCTGCTGTGCAAATTTGGGCCACGTGACCTTTGCTGACCTCTCTAGGTCAAACGGCTGGGAGTGCCACCGAATGACTTAGACTGTGGATCGGGCATGTCATGGCCTACATTGTGTGCGAGTTTCAGCTTGATCGGAGGTGTCCCGAATCTGGGCTGAATCCGGGCTGCGACGTATTGAGTGTCGTTTATTTGCACATTTTGACCTGCAGAGGTCAAACGGGGTCACATATCGAAAAGCGGTTTTTAAGGAAAGTTACTACGGCCTATGGGCTACCTGATGATGTGCTTTGATTTGGAATTCTGTCAATCCATCTACTCGAAAACTGCTGTGCAAGTGTATTTTCGACATAGCCCACAAATGACCTTAGGTCATCGCATGACATTGAGAGGTCAAATGAGTGTTGAGAAAGTAAGATAGATGCTGGCGAGTCGATTGGTGCCATTTTTAGCGCTCTAGCTCTACTGGGTGGGCCACAATCTGCTGTGCAAATTTGGGCCACGTGACCTTTGCTGACATCTCTAGGTCAAACGGCTGGGAGTGCCACCGAATGACTTGGACTGTGGATTGGGCATGTCATGGCCTACATTGTGTGCGAGTTTCAGCTTGATCGGAGGTGTCCCGAATCTGGGCTGAATCCGGGCTGCGACGTATTGAGTGTCGTTTATTTGCACATTTTGACCTGCAGAGGTCAAACGGGGTCATATATCGAAAAGCAGTTTTTAAGGAAAGTTACTACGGCCTATGGGCTACCTGATGATGTGCTTTGATTTGGAATTCGGTCAATCCATCTACTCGAAAACTGCATGTGCAAGTGTATTTTCGACATAGCCTACAAATGACCTTAGGTCATCGCATGACCTTGAGAGGTCAAATGAGTGTTGGGAAAGTAAGATTAGATGCTGGCGAGTCGATTGGTGCCATTTTTAGCGCTCTAGCTCTACTGGGTGGGCCACAATCTGCTGTGCAAATTTGGGCCACGTGACCTTTGCTGACCTCTCTAGGTCAAACGGCTGGGAGTGCCACCGAATGACTTGGACTGTGGATCGGGCATGTCATGGCCTACATTGTGTGCGAGTTTCAGCTTGATCGGAGGTGTCCCGAATCTGGGCTGAATCCGGGCTGCGACGTATTGAGTGTCGTTTATTTGCACATTTTGACCTGCTGAGGTCAAACGGGGTCACATATCGAAAAGCGGTTTTTAAGGAAAGTTACTACGGCCTATGGGCTACCCGATGATGTGCTTTGATTTGGAATTCGGTCAATCCATCTACTCGAAAACTGCTGTGCAAGTGTATTTTCGACATAGCCCACAAATGACCTTAGGTCATCGCATGACCTTGAGAGGTCAAATGAGTGTTGGGAAAGTAAGATTAGATGCTGGAGAGTCGATTGGTGCCATTTTTAGCGCTCTAGCTCTACTGGGTGGGCCACAATCTGCTGTGCAAATTTGGGCCACGTGACCTTTGCTGACCTCTCTAGGTCAAACGGCTGGGAGTGCCACCGAATGACTTGGACTGTGGATTGGGCATGTCATGGCCTACATTGTGTGCGAGTTTCAGCTTGATCGGAGGTGTCCCGAATCTGGGCTGAATCCGGGCTGCGACGTATTGAGTGTCGTTTATTTGCACATTTTGACCTGCTGAGGTCAAACGGGGTCATATATCGAAAAGCGGTTTTTAAGTAAGTTACTACGGCCTATGGGCTACCCGATGATGTGCTTTGATTTGGAATTCGGTCAATCCATCTACTCGAAAACTGCTGTGCAAGTGTATTTTCGACATAGCCCACAAATGACCTTAGGTCATCGCATGACCTTGAGAGGTCAAATGAGTGTTGGGAAAGTAAGATTAGATGCTGGCGAGTCGATTGGTGCCATTTTTAGCGCTCTAGCTCTACTGGGTGGGCCACAATCTGCTGTGCAAATTTGGGCCACGTGACCTTTGCTGACCTCTCTAGGTCAAACGGCTGGGAGTGCCACCGAATGACTTGGACTGTGGATCGGGCATGTCATGGCCTACATTGTGTGCGAGTTTCAGCTTGATCGGAGGTGTCCCGAATCTGGGCTGAATCCGGGCTGCGACGTATTGAGTGTCGTTTATTTGCACATTTTGACCTGCTGAGGTCAAACGGGGTCATATATCGAAAAGCGGTTTTTAAGTTAAGTTACTACGGCCTATTGGCTACCCGATGATGTGCTTTGATTTGGAATTCGGTCAATCCATCTACTCGAAAACTGCTGTGCAAGTGTATTTTCGACATAGCCCACAAATGACCTTAGGTCATCGCATGACCTTGAGAGGTCAAATGAGTGTTGTGAAAGTAAGATTAGATACTGGCGAGTCGATTGGTGCCATTTTTAGCGCTCTAGCTCTACTGGGTGGGCCACAATCTGCTGTGCAAATTTGGGCCACGTGACCTTTGCTGACCTCTCTAGGTCAAACGGCTGGGAGTGCCATCGAATGACTTGGACTGTGGATCGGGCATGTCATGGCCTACATTGTGTGCGAGTTTCAGCTTGATCGGAGGTGTCCCGAATCCGGGCTGAATCTGGGCTGCGACGTATTGAGTGTCGTTTATTTGCACATTTTGACCTGCAGAGGTCAAACGTGGTCATATATCGAAAAGCAGTTTTTAAGGAAAGTTACTACGGCCTATGGGCTACCTGATGATGTGCTTTGATTTGGAATTCGGTCAATCCATCTACTCGAAAACTGCAGTGCAAATGTATTTTCGACATAGCTTACAAATGACCTTAGGTCATCGCATGACCTTGAGAGGTCAAATGAGTGTTGGGAAAGTAAGATTAGATGCTGGCGAGTCGATTGGTGCCATTTTTAGCGCTCTAGCTCTACTGGGTGGGCCACAATCTGCTGTGCAAATTTGGGCCACGTGACCTTTGCTGACCTCTCTAGGTCAAACGGCTGGGAGTGCCACCGAATGACTTGGACTGTGGATCGGGCATGTCATGGCCTACATTGTGTGCGAGTTTCAGCTTGATCGGAGGTGTCCCGAATCTGGGCTGAATCCGGGCTGCGACGTATTGAGTGTCGTTTATTTGCACATTTTGACCTGCTGAGGTCAAACGGGGTCACATATCGAAAAGCGGTTTTTAAGGAAAGTTACTACGGCCTATTGGCTACCCGATGATGTGCTTTGATTTGGAATTCGGCCAATCCATCTACTCGAAAACTGCTGTGCAAGTGTATTTTCGACATAGCCCACAAATGACCTTAGGTCATTGCATGACCTTGAGAGGTCAAATGAGTGTTGGGAAAGTACGAAGAGATGCTGGAGAGTCGATTGGTGCCATTTTTAGCGCTCTAGCTCTACTGGGTGGGCCACAATCTGCTGTGCAAATTTGGGCCACGTGACCTTTGCTGACCTCTCTAGGTCATACGGCTGGGAGTGCCACCGAATGACTTGGACTGTGGATTGGGCATGTCATGGCCTACATTGTGTGCGAGTTTCAGCTTGATCGGAGGTGTCCCGAATCTGGGCTGAATCCGGGCTGCGACGTATTGAGTGTCGTTTATTTGCACATTTTGACCTGCTGAGGTCAAACGGGGTCATATATCGAAAAGCGGTTTTTAAGTTAAGTTACTACGGCCTATTGGCTACCCGATGATGTGCTTTGATTTGGAATTCGGTCAATCCATCTACTCGAAAACTGCTGTGCAAGTGTATTTTCGACATAGCCCACAAATGACCTTAGGTCATCGCATGACCTTGAGAGGTCAAATGAGTGTTGTGAAAGTAAGATTAGATACTGGCGAGTCGATTGGTGCCATTTTTAGCGCTCTAGCTCTACTGGGTGGGCCACAATCTGCTGTGCAAATTTGGGCCACGTGACCTTTGCTGACCTCTCTAGGTCAAACGGCTGGGAGTGCCATCGAATGACTTGGACTGTGGATCGGGCATGTCATGGCCTACATTGTGTGCGAGTTTCAGCTTGATCGGAGGTGTCCCGAATCTGGGCTGAATCCGGGCTGCGACGTATTGAGTGTCGTTTATTTGCACATTTTGACCTGCTGAGGTCAAACGGGGTCATATATCGAAAAGCGGTTTTTAAGTTAAGTTACTACGGCCTATTGGCTACCCGATGATGTGCTTTGATTTGGAATTCGGTCAATCCATCTACTCGAAAACTGCTGTGCAAGTGTATTTTCGACATAGCCCACAAATGACCTTAGGTCATCGCATGACCTTGAGAGGTCAAATGAGTGTTGTGAAAGTAAGATTAGATACTGGCGAGTCGATTGGTGCCATTTTTAGCGCTCTAGCTCTACTGGGTGGGCCACAATCTGCTGTGCAAATTTGGGCCACGTGACCTTTGCTGACCTCTCTAGGTCAAACGGCTGGGAGTGCCATCGAATGACTTGGACTGTGGATCGGGCATGTCATGGCCTACATTGTGTGCGAGTTTCAGCTTGATCGGAGGTGTCCCGAATCCGGGCTGAATCTGGGCTGCGACGTATTGAGTGTCGTTTATTTGCACATTTTGACCTGCAGAGGTCAAACGGGTTCACATATCGAAAAGCGGTTTTTAAGGAAAGTTACTACGGCCTATGTGCTACCTAATGATGTGCTTTGATTTGGAATTCGGTCAATCCATCTACTCGAAAACTGCTGTGCAAGTGTATTTTCGACATAGCCCTTAAATGACCTTAGGTCATCGCATGACCTTGAGAGGTCGAATGAGTGTTGTGAAAGTAAGATTAGATGCTGGCGAGTCGATTGGTGCCATTTTTAGCGCTCTAGCTCTACTGGGTGGGCCACAATCTGCTGTGCAAATTTGGGCCACGTGACCTTTGCTGACCTCTCTAGGTCAAACGGCTGGGAGTGCCACCGAATGACTTGGACTGTGGATTGGGCATGTCATGGCCTACATTGTGTGCGAGTTTTAGCTTGATCGGAGGTGTCCCGAATCTGGTCTGAATCCGGGCTGCGACGTATTGAGTGTCGTTTATTTGCACATTTTGACCTGCAGAGGTCAAACGGGGTCACATATCGAAAAGCGGTTTTTAAGGAAAGTTACTACGGCCTATGGGCTACCTGATGATGTGCTTTGATTTGGAATTTGGTCAATCCATCTACTCGAAAACTGCTGTGCAAGTGTATTTTCGACATAGCCCACAAATGACCTTAGGTCATCGCATGACCTTGAGAGGTCAAATGAGTGTTGTGAAAGTAAGTGTTAGGATGTGTTAGTGCACTGTGTGCCCGGTGCCACCTCTCGGCGCGCTGCTGGGCGCGCCACTGCGGACCGCCTCCCGCTGGGCGCGCCGCTGCCACCGGCGGCGCGGGGTCACGGCCGCAGCCGGGGGCGGCGGTCATTCTGGACCTGGGGCTCGCCACGCGTGCTGCTGCTGCTGCTGCCGTTGTGATACCCGACCTAATACATCACAAATGGAGACGCTGCCTTTCGACTTAACATTGGCGCGGTCAAGGTAAGCAAATTTACGCTCCCACTATCATAAAAAGAGGGTTTGCTCATGTGCTTCTTTTTACAGCACTGATGGTGTCGATTTTCGATACAGGTGCTTTTAGATATTGACCTGAAATTGGAGAGGGTGTAGTCGTTATCGACACAGCTTTGTTAATTTCAGGTCGATTACAATAGGTACCTAAGTTTATATTAAATCTTATTGAGGCGCTGGGGGCGCTCGCAGCTCATAGCCTCATAACGTGGTCGTTGTACGACACGATTTTCAAACTAGCACGTTCTGCTATTTCATCCCGTATCGTTGGACGATACGATCATATCAATTAACCATCGACCGTACACTGCCCAAAATGGCGAGCGAACTATACATGAGAATTCACAACACAACAAAATTTAGCGGTCGCAAGGAGGAGAACTGGGAAACGTGGATTTCCCGTTTTGAGACGCGTTTTGGTGACTTGGACGAGACAAAACTAGCAGCTGCCTTGCTTGACTTGTTGGATGGCGCTGCGCTGGACGTTTGCGGGAAATTAGACAGGGATGATAGAAACAACTACGAGAAGCTGAAAGGAGAGCTACAGAAGAAATTTGGAGTCAGCGTCGATACACGTAGGGCACACGCAGAGCTGCGTCAGGTGCGTCAGCTGCCCGGTGAAAACACGGAAGCGTTCGCCAATCGCGTCCGTAAGCTCACACACGCTGCAAACCCGGGACTGTCCAGCAAGGACCTTGAACAAATAGCACTGGAGCATTTTCTGTGCGGCCTGACCGATCTAAAGCTCCAGGAGAAGCTACATAACGACGATACGGCGTCAACTCTCCAAAAAGCAGAGGAGGTCGCTCAAAAACTGTTAGAAAAGGACCTCACTCTGACTGCTATGCGGTCGTCTTACGGACACGACGCAGCAGCGATCGTTTCTACCAGAGAAAACCAGCATACGGAGGGTGACCAGATAACAGAAATCCTGACCATGATAGGAGAGCTTCAGAGCGAGCTGAGCGGGCTAAAGACTCAGATGATCAGAGACCAACCGTCAAACAGCAGCCGACAGGGCGCTTGTTACCAGTGCGGCGATACCGCCCACTTCAAGCGCGACTGTCCGCAGCTGGTGAAGCGACGCACGCAGCCAGGGACAACACCAAGAGCGATCTCGCCAGGTGTTTGCTGTCTGGGCTGCGGACGGCATGGCCACTTGATATCTGCATGCTGGAGAACGCCGGTAGCAGCGGGTGGCGTCGGTAATTCGAGCACCCCACGCAATAGGTTCGGGATGACATGCCTAAATTGTGGGAAACAAGGACACTGGGCTGCCGACTGTTGGAAACAAAATGACGCCACGGGAATCCAGCCTTCAGCCACAACACAGCAGAGTACGCATCAGGGAAACGACCGTTGACTGGTGCTGCTGGGCGGGCATCAGTCAGAGAGGAGAAAGAGCTAAGCAGCCCTAAACGAGCATCGGTAGTCAAAATCGAGGTTGAAGGAAGAGGGGTGTGGGCCCTTGTCGACTCAGGCGCCGATGCGTCCATGATAAGCCAGGATTTCGCCCAGACAGCGATCCACAAAACATTATTCCGTAAAGGGGCTTTTGGAGCCATCACACAGGCAGGTGGAGAGAAGATAACTGTTAGCAGTCAAGCCGAGGTCACGTTCCAGGTCCAGACAAGACAGTTCATCCAAACCATGATGGTGATCCCCGGTTTAATCTACCAGGTGGTGCTGGGAAGAGATTTCTGCTGCCAGCACAAAACGATCCTGGACGACAGATCGGGAGTTTTCAGGATCGGTGACCTGGAGATTCCTCTCCCTACGTACGCAGAGCTGCGACCACATCGATCCCGAGTGGTTACATGCACTGCGATCACGGTACCCGCCAGATCAAAACGGCTCGCTCCGATGATGGTCGAAATACCAAACGGTGGCGTAAAGATTACTCGTGAGACCACCTGGCAGGGGGTGATGGAGCCCTTACCTGTGGGAAACAATCAGGAATGGAGGATTCCCCGTATCATCGGGTCAGTGTCTGAAGAGGCGACGATTCCCGTCCAAATAACCAACGTCGGAACACAGGCGGTCACGATCCCACCTGGCACTGAGATCGGCACTCTGTTCACAATCGAGGAAAATGGAGAAGGTGTGTACGACGTGCCCAGCGCCGCTACCGCCTCAGCGGAGCCCTGCGCTGGGACGCTCGATGAACTCATCTCCAACCTCCACATCGACGCCACAGTCCTGTCTGAGGGTGGAAAAGCCTCATTGAAACGTCTGGTGACGCGGTACAGTGACATCTTTAGCAAAAACGACGCAGATATCGGGAAGACAACGGTGCTCCAGCACCGTATCGAAACTGGCGATGCAGCGCCAGTACGCCAGAATCTCCGCAGGATTCCGATGAAACTCCGGGAGGAAGTCGAACGGCAGAAAGAAAAGATGCTCAAAGAAGGAGTAATCGAGGAGAGTTCGAGTCCCTGGCGTTCACCAATTGTTTTGGCCAAGAAAAAAGACGGCAGCTTCAGGTTCTGCGTCGACCTCAGAGCAGTGAACGCAGTAACTCAGAGCTTGCCGGTTCCACTCCCACGCATCGACGAAAGTCTCGACAGTCTCGCAGGAGCAAAGATTTTCTCCACACTCGACATGGCATCAGGGTACTGGCAGGTAGAACTGGCTGAGGAGGACCGCGAGAAAACGGCCTTCAGCACAGGAAAAGGCCTGCATCAGTTCCGAGCCATGCCCTTCGGCCTCAAGAACGCTGGAGCCACGTTCCAGCGACTAATGGAGCTGGTTTTGGCTGGAGTGGACTCCAAGAGCTGTCTCGTTTACATAGACGACATCATCGTCTTCGGAGAGACAGAACAGGCTCATCTGAAGAACTTGGAGGAAGTTTTTGAAAGGATCAGAGCAGCGAAGATGAAGCTAAAACCCCGAAAATGTTGCCTCGCACGCGATGAGGTGGTGTTCCTTGGACACAAGGTGGGAAAGGCTGGCGTGCAGCCCGACCCGGGAAACGTCGACAAGGTGCGTAACTGGCCGCAACCACAGAAGGCCGACGATCTGAAAAGTTTCCTGGGACTTGCGGGATATTACTCCCGATTTGTCCCCAACTACTCTGACCTCGTGAGACCCATTAGAGAAGCCGCAGAGAAAAAAGGCGACATTGAATGGACCCAAGAGCTAACCGAAAGCTTCGAAAGCATCAAAGACAAACTGACATCTTCCCCGATTCTGGCTTTGCCGACATGCAAAGGAGAATTTAAACTCGCAACCGACGCATCGAATTCCGCAGTCGGAGCGGTTTTGACTGAGACGGTCGACGGTGAGGAGAAGGTGGTGGCTTATGCGAGCAAGGTACTAAGCAAGAGTGAACGCCGATGGCCCACTTATGACAAAGAACTGTGGGCGATAGTTTGGGCAATCAGACACTTCCGTCAGTACCTGGCCGCAACATCGTTCACGGTCCTGACCGATCACAAGCCGCTGAAGAATGTCCCCTGCTCGATTAATGTCGACGGGGATGCCACAGGACGACGGGGAAGATGGGCTGTCGAGCTGAGTACGTATGACTTTAATGTGCTGTACCGAAAGGGCAGTGATAATGGAAATGCTGATGCCCTGTCCAGGCCAGTAGTCGACCAGAAGGAGGAGGAAGTCAACGAACTCATGGCCACGACCCGTGACGAAGCCCCAGGTCCAGAATGACCGCCGCCCCCGGCTGCGGCCGTGACCCCGCGCCGCCGGTGGCAGCGGCGCGCCCAGCGGGAGGCGGTCCGCAGTGGCGCGCCCAGCAGCGCGCCGAGAGGTGGCACCGGGCACACAGTGCACTAACACATCCTAACACACCTCCCCCCTAAATAAAATGTCTCTTATTCTCTGCACTGTAAAGCACCGCGATGAAATGGCTGCTTCGACCACCGGCAAGGCCTCGATCAGCTGCAGCTGTGGCATCAGCTGCTCGGTCTGCGGCGTTGCAGTCGGTGACGTCTGCTCTCGCGACGTTCGTGCTGGTGACGTCCGCTCTGGTGACGTCTGCGCCGGCGACATCTGGTACTGGTGACATCTGCGCCGGCGACATCTGGTGCTGGTGGCGTCTGCGCCGGCGACATCTGGTGCTGGTGACGTCTGCGCCGGCGACGGCGTCGAAAATCGAGCGCCGCATCTGCACCTCAGCGATGGGACGCCAACTCGCGCTTCACCCCCTCGAGGTTCAGGCCTGCCGATGACACATTAGCTCAGAACATGTCGCACACTTTGGTCACACACAACCGAACAAGTCTGACGTGTGTTTGTTTATGAATATTACTACGGCAAATTGCACAGAGATGCTGAAGGATTGACAATGACATTACATGCAATCACTCACAAGCGTATTCACAGGTCGGGGTACCTTACCGGAGGCCGGGATACCCTCCCGTATCGTGTGACATATGGACTCGAAGTTTGTCCTGGTTGTTGTGCGCTGGCTGTCTCCTCAGGTATCCACGCGAAGGTCGGAAACGAGCTGTCCGCTTCTAACACCATGCTCGGTTCTTTGCTCTCAGTTTGCTTGTTTTGGTCGGACTGCCCCTTGCTGGCGCTTCGGATCGCCGGAGGAGCATCTGGGACGTGCGTCTCTCTCGCTTTTAAAGGCTTCAGGTGGTTGTGGTGTACGTTTGTCTCTTTTCCTCCCGGCATTCTGATCCTGTAAGTGACACCTTCTTCAACGGTACCCTGTTTTTGCACCACCGTCGCTGGACCTTTGTAGTAGAGCGCCAGCTTCTGCTGGCCTCCAACGTTGGCAGTATGGTCTCTAACCCACACTTTTTGACCTGGAAGGTATGAAATCTCTCGTGATGACTCGCTCCGTGCTTCTGTCATATCGGAAGCGGCCTCATTGATATTTTCACGTACCTTTGCGTAGGCAGCCCTGAGTTGACGAAGCTTGTTGTCGACATAGGTATCGACCATTGACAGGTCGCGGCTTGCACCGAACAGCTCGTCGACTGGCAATCGAGCTTCGCGTCCATGTACCAAGAAAAACGGTGTGAACCCTGTTACCGAGTGTTTGGACGTGTTGTAAGCAAATGTCAGAGATGCCAAGTGATCGTCCCAGTCTGATCCAAGTGGCTGGATGAATTTTGAGGTCATGTCTTTGAGCGTGCGGTTAAATCGCTCTACCATGCCATCGCTCTCCGGCCGGTACGGTGAAGTCCGAGTCTTTTCTATGCCAAGGCGCTTGCAAAGGGACTGAAAGACTGCAGACTCAAACTGCCGCCCTTGATCGCTGTGGAGTCGTTCTGGCACTCCTTGTCTCAGTACCATGTCGAGGAGACACTCGGACACGGTCTCAGCGGTCTGGTTCGGCATGGCATAGGTGAAGACGTATTTGGTAAAGTAGTCCATTGCTACCAGAGCGTACCTGTTTCCACGCGCAGACATGGGCATTCCAGTGATATCGATGGCCACCCTTTCGAATGGCCTCGAGTAGCTGTCTGTTCGCAGCGCAGCCTGCATCTTTGGTGTCGGGCGACCTCGGCGCTGGCAGACCTCGCAGGATTCGCAGTAGTGCGAGACGTCTTTCGACATTCCCGGCCAGAAGAACCTCGCTTCTACTTTTTCGAGCGTTCGAGCGGTTCCCAAGTGCCCAGCGGTCTCATCATCATGCAGCATTTTCAATACAACGTCGCGGTACGTTCGAGGGAGGAGTAACACCGGTTCCTTTCCCTCGACACGACGCTGTAGCTTCACGACACCCTGTTCCATTGTCAGATGGTCGAACAACCGAGCCATCGTGCGCAGATTCTTGTTTCTTTTTCTCAATTCCTTCCTCGGAGGGAGGTGACCTGCTTTTAGCCACTTTTGGACCTCACCGAAGACCGGATCGAGCTCTTGCTCACGCCGTAAGATTTCGACGTCTATTCCGCTCGTGGCTTCGTCACGGGTCGTGGCCATGAGTTCGTTGACTTCCTCCTCCTTCTGGTCGACTACTGGCCTGGACAGGGCATCAGCATTTCCATTATCACTGCCCTTTCGGTACAGCACATTAAAGTCATACGTACTCAGCTCGACAGCCCATCTTCCCCGTCGTCCTGCGGCGCTCGATTTTCGACGCCGTCGCCGGCGCAGACGTCACCAGCACCAGATGTCGCCGGCGCAGACGCCACCAGCACCAGATGTCGCCGGCGCAGATGTCACCAGTACCAGATGTCGCCGGCGCAGACGTCACCAGAGCGGACGTCACCAGCACGAACGTCGCGAGAGCAGACGTCACCGACTGCAACGCCGCAGACCGAGCAGCTGATGCCACAGCTGCAGCTGATCGAGGCCTTGCCGGTGGTCGAAGCAGCCATTTCATCGCGGTGCTTTACAGTGCAGAGAATAAGAGACATTTTATTTAGGGGGGAGGTGTGTTAGGATGTGTTAGTGCACTGTGTGCCCGGTGCCACCTCTCGGCGCGCTGCTGGGCGCGCCACTGCGGACCGCCTCCCGCTGGGCGCGCCGCTGCCACCGGCGGCGCGGGGTCACGGCCGCAGCCGGGGGCGGCGGTCATTCTGGACCTGGGGCTCGCCACGCGTGCTGCTGCTGCTGCTGCCGTTGTGATACCCGACCTAATACATCACAAATGGAGACGCTGCCTTTCGACTTAACATAAGATTAGATACTGGCGAGTCGATTGGTGCCATTTTTAGCGCTCTAGCTCTACTGGGTGGGCCACAATCTGCTGTGCAAATTTGGGCCACGTGACCTTTGCTGACCTCTCTAGGTCAAACGGCTGGGAGTGCCATCGAATGACTTGGACTGTGGATCGGGCATGTCATGGCCTACATTGTGTGCGAGTTTCAGCTTGATCGGAGGTGTCCCGAATCTGGGCTGAATCCGGGCTGCGACGTATTGAGTGTCGTTTATTTGCACATTTTGACCTGCTGAGGTCAAACGGGGTCATATATCGAAAAGCGGTTTTTAAGTTAAGTTACTACGGCCTATTGGCTACCCGATGATGTGCTTTGATTTGGAATTCGGTCAATCCATCTACTCGAAAACTGCTGTGCAAGTGTATTTTCGACATAGCCCACAAATGACCTTAGGTCATCGCATGACCTTGAGAGGTCAAATGAGTGTTGTGAAAGTAAGATTAGATACTGGCGAGTCGATTGGTGCCATTTTTAGCGCTCTAGCTCTACTGGGTGGGCCACAATCTGCTGTGCAAATTTGGGCCACGTGACCTTTGCTGACCTCTCTAGGTCAAACGGCTGGGAGTGCCATCGAATGACTTGGACTGTGGATCGGGCATGTCATGGCCTACATTGTGTGCGAGTTTCAGCTTGATCGGAGGTGTCCCGAATCCGGGCTGAATCTGGGCTGCGACGTATTGAGTGTCGTTTATTTGCACATTTTGACCTGCAGAGGTCAAACGGGTTCACATATCGAAAAGCGGTTTTTAAGGAAAGTTACTACGGCCTATGTGCTACCTAATGATGTGCTTTGATTTGGAATTCGGTCAATCCATCTACTCGAAAACTGCTGTGCAAGTGTATTTTCGACATAGCCCTTAAATGACCTTAGGTCATCGCATGACCTTGAGAGGTCGAATGAGTGTTGTGAAAGTAAGATTAGATGCTGGCGAGTCGATTGGTGCCATTTTTAGCGCTCTAGCTCTACTGGGTGGGCCACAATCTGCTGTGCAAATTTGGGCCACGTGACCTTTGCTGACCTCTCTAGGTCAAACGGCTGGGAGTGCCACCGAATGACTTGGACTGTGGATTGGGCATGTCATGGCCTACATTGTGTGCGAGTTTTAGCTTGATCGGAGGTGTCCCGAATCTGGTCTGAATCCGGGCTGCGACGTATTGAGTGTCGTTTATTTGCACATTTTGACCTGCAGAGGTCAAACGGGGTCACATATCGAAAAGCGGTTTTTAAGGAAAGTTACTACGGCCTATGGGCTACCTGATGATGTGCTTTGATTTGGAATTTGGTCAATCCATCTACTCGAAAACTGCTGTGCAAGTGTATTTTCGACATAGCCCACAAATGACCTTAGGTCATCGCATGACCTTGAGAGGTCAAATGAGTGTTGGGAAAGTAAGATTAGATGCTGGCGAGTCGATTGGTGCCATTTTTAGCGCTCTAGCTCTACTGGGTGGGCCACAATCTGCTGTGCAAATTTGGGCCACGTGACCTTTGCTGACCTCTCTAGGTCAAACGGCTGGGAGTGCCACCGAATGACTTGGACTGTGGATCGGGCATGTCATGGCCTACATTGTGTGCGAGTTTCAGCTTGATCGGAGGTGTCCCGAATCTGGGCTGAATCCGGGCTGAATCTGGGCTGAATATGGGCTGTCTTGACGGACATCTGAAATACTAGTGTGTACAGAAGCAACTGCGGGTCCCTGTACCACCTCTGGTGCGTGGCCCCGCGCCGGCCCGGCTCGTCTCTGTGTTGGCCGCGACGCCGGCAGCCGGAGGTGGCCGCCGGCCGGCTCCAGTCGGCGCCGCGCGCCTGTCGCTGCCGGCGGCCGGCGGCTCTTATCGGGGCCGCCGCCGGCGGTCGGTAGCTATATCAGCATCGGTGCCGGCCGGCACCGGCCAGTCCTCCTGTGACAGTGACCAGTGACACCTAGTGTTTGCCTTACGTTAGATCGCTTACCTATTTCAACTGCCTACATAGATACAAGTATGTCTAAAATCATCGATGCCGTGCGCTTTTACACGCTGGAGCGGAATTGGAGGCTGGTGGAGAGCAGGCTGAGCCCCGCGGTGCAGCAGCTGGTGGCGAGGTGCGGGTCGGCGGCCCATCTGGTCGCCGACACGCTGCTGGTGGCGCTGGACCTGGTGAGGAACCACGGCCCGGGACGACAGGCCACCATCACCTCCTGTGAGGTCGGTGACGCCGTCTGGGGTCTGCTGAGCCGCCCTCGGCTGTCGGCGCTGGCGGAGGTCGGGGCCGCCGCCGCCGCCGCCCGGTGTCGTCACTGCCAGCCCCGCCAGCCGCTCCGGCTGGTCACCTGTAACAGGTCGGGGAGCATGGCTGAGGGGCTGGAGGACCTTATCGTGGGTGAGGGGGGCACGTCAGACTGCGACATTATGTTGGAGTTTGACGGCCCCTTCCGCTGGGCGCCGCCGGGCGCGAAGCCGGCCGACATCGAGCCGCGCTCTGCGCCGCAGCTGTGGGCCCGGCCGACCGACAACGCCGGCTTCGTGACGCTGCACTGGGTGCGGACGGACCGGTGCGGCCACGAGGAGCCGCTGGAGGCGCTGCCGGCCGACTCCGTCCGTCGGATCATGTACGACTACTGCCGGGTCGGTATGACTGGTGAGATCACCCCCACCGGCCCGGCAGTCAATGTCAAGGAGCCTGGTGACAAACACGGCGGCATAGACTTCGTCTTCTGCCTGCTGGTGCGCGGCTGGTGGCCCGCGCCAGTCTGGCCCGACGGCGCCCCCTGGGACACCAGTTTCGGGGTCCACCTGGTGCCCACCGGCCGGCCGGGCAGTAAGACGGAGTTCATTGAGTACCGCATCTCGCTGTCTCGGGCGGAGCTGCTGGCCGTCCGTCAGCTCTGCCCGGGGCTGCGGGCTGCGGTTACTGCCCTAAAGGCCATCAAAAACATCCTGAAGGAGAGCGGGGTAGCCATTGGCGACTTATTAAAGTCGTACTTTATCAAGACGGCGGCGCTCTGGGTGGCCCAGGAGCCGCACGGTGGACCGCGGACGGGCGTCACGGACGGCGTCCACCGGCTCCTGGACTGGCTGGAGCGGCGCCTCGATGACGGAGTGCTGCCCTGCTACTTCTACCCGGCCATTAACGTGGCGGCGGAGCTGACCGCGGACCAGCGGCAGGCCATCATCGGCTCCCTCCGGCTGGTGAGGGAGCACCTGACACCCCTCCTGATGGCCTGCTGTGAGAAGCGGCAGTGGTCCCTGGACATCCTGCTGGAGGGGCGGCCGACGGAGCCGCTCTCAGAGCGCCAGCTGCGGCTCCGTCTGGGACGGACGCTCCTCCGGCAGGCTGTGGTGGCCGGTATCAGGCTCCGCCCCACGGCTCCCTGCTGGGAGAGCTGGTGGAGTTGGGCCATCCCCCTCCTGGCCCGCGCGGCCCCCCGCCTGCTCCAGTGGTTCCACCACATGAAGTCGGGGACACACTACCAGCAGTGTTACCTGCTCATGGCCTGGAGCGTGGTGAACCCGGCGGACCTGGCGGACGGCGAGCCGGTGACGTCACCGGTCGGTGACGTCACCGTCACGCTCGACGTGACGCCGCTCACCCGGCTCCTCACCGACTCCGACCTGGAGCTCCTGCTGGGTGAGCCGGCCGCGGTGGCCGCCTGGTGTCGCCGGGAGCGGCCGGCCGGCCTGACCGCCGAGCCGGACACGCCGCGGGGCCGGGCCGAGCTGCTGCTGCGGCCAGAGCTGCTGCTGCGGGCCCTCGGTGAGGCCGTGCCGCGGGAGATGGACGTGTGGCGAGAGGTGGACCGGGAGAAGAAGGAGGCCTGGGAGGGGAACTACCAACCACCGGCCACCTACCAGCAGCGCCGGGAGAGGTTGGAGCAGCACCTCAGCCGTGACCTGCAGCACTGGCTCCGTCGCGATCTACCAGAGATGGACGGCCCGACGGTGGTCGCCACGGCCGGCCTCTGGCGCCGGCGGCTGCAGCAGCTGCTGTCCGGTGACCGGCTGCGCGCGGCATACGACGCGGCCGTCGGCCGGTGGCCGGACCGGTGGCAGCTGCTGCAGCATTACCTGGCGGAGGACGACACACAAGGTAAGTCCGCCGCCGGCGCCGCCGCGCGGGTTTCGCTTTAGCAACCGAGTTACTCACTGAATAAATGCAATTTAGAAACACAGGCAAAAGCAAATGGATCCGCCCGGCCGCGAACCCTCAACCCTTCGTTTGGAACGCGACTGCGCTAGCTATTACGCCACGCAACCACTTCTATTGGAACGGTTTATTAGTAAGTTATAAGGAGAAGTGGATTATTCACCGGATGGCTCCTCCCCCTCCCGCTGACACACAGACACACACACAAGTGGGCGGTGCACTCCGTCACCCGGTGGCCACAACACTGGACCGGATTGGTCATCACTGTACAGCGGCAATACGAGAGACCACCGACTGTTCAACGGCCGTGGAACGATACTGAATCAGAATGTGACCCGTGACATTGATCAATTCGACATATATAACTAAATTAGGTATATGATATAATGTTATGATCAGTAGGATTGTATCATTAGATGTATGTACCCAGGCTCTATCATATGGTTCAAACTCCAAATGCGATTTACCTATATCACGCTAGTTAATATCTGTAAGGGTATGCATCTCTCTAATGATGTCAAAGTTAACCCGGCGGCCGCTGGGCCTTCGCGCCACCCGCCAACCGCTGGGGGGGGGGGCATATAGTTGCCCCCTTTACTTCGCCGACGATATCGTCGCAACGCGAAGAGATAGAAAAACGAAACTTTGCACACATATTCCTGAATACCTAGCCGAGGTTGTGTCCAAATTTGGTGTCGATCCCATTTGAAATGACGTCACAGTGACGTCAGAAGCCCAATCGTAGATTGGCGTCTCTTAGTTTCCTCACGATATATCCGACATATGAGACCGAGAATATAGGACCGATAACTGGTCAGGATATAGTTAACAGTGTATTTAGATGTGTCAGAATGACAACAGGTGCTGTTTGCTTCATTCACCGCCGCGTTTCATGCTCAGCGACATCGGAAACGCTCCGTATTGGAAAACGACAAAACTTTATGACGTCACTGTGACGTCATCTTAAGTGCTACAACCACCAAACTTTCCTCAAATATGGCCTAGGTATTCATTTAAAGCTATGCCAAGTTTCAGCTTCGTATCTTATCCCGTTTCGGAGCTATTCCACCAAACGTAAAGGGGGGGGGGCAATTTTATGCCCCCCCAGCCGCTCGTGGGTTAACCCGCGCCCGGCTGGGGGTCCTGGATTTCCACGCCCTGCTGGGGGGGGGGGGTGTTTGAACACCCCCCCTTCTAACTCGGCTCTTGGGCCACGTAGCGATACGCGGAAGGCGGGGTTCGAAAGAGCGTCAAAAATAATGAGGAAATCACTTCGGTCAATTTTTTGGTCAGGTCAAAGGTCAGGTCACCAGAGGTCATTGAAGGCAAATTTTCGCCGATTTCCAGGTCGAATGTCGAAAATTTCCAAGAAGCCAACGCATAACTCGGGAACCAATAGAGCTACAGCGCCGCGGAAAAGCGCATTCGATAGCCCTATTAACGCCCTTTCTGAGTAATTCTCTCAGATTTGACCTAACGTCAACGGTTTTGCCTGCAGGGGGCAAAAACTGCAAAAATAGCCGATTTTTTCGGAAACAGTTTTTCTGCAATAACTTTTGACCCAAGCATTGTACGAGCTTACTTTTACCGGCATCGTGTTCCTCTCGTCAAGACGCATCGAACGAACTATAATTTGACCTTGAAAGGTCAACTTGAAAATTTGACCTCAGGTCAAGGTCATGACCTGACCGGAAAGGGTCATGTTGCATATCAGTCGATCCGTATCGTCGAGCTGAACACATCTAAGGCGTTTTCATCGCTCTAGCATGCCTCTATCAAAAGTTATTTGCGAAAAACTGTTAGATACCATTCGTGACCTAAGATGACCTCAGGGCATAAACAGGGGTCACAGACACCATTTTCATGTTCAGTGTGTCTAAACCACTTGTAATTCAGTGTTTGGGAGTGTTTATAATGTCTTTCGTCCAAAACAGGCGCATTTCAATTTTCTCCCATTGACTTATAATGGTGAGGTCGCAAAATTGACCTGACCTTAGGTCATCGATATCAAAATTCTGAGATATACATTTTGTACATGCTAATGCTCTTAGCAATCGCTGAAAGTTTCAAAGCGATCGGTCACTCGGTGTAGCTATGACAGACATTGAAACTTTTTATGAGGTGAGGTCACTTCGAGTGACCTGGTGACCTGACCTTGAATGACCTTGGTCTGAAATTTTCACAACATGTGTAGAATTGATGTATGATAAGGTGTACCAAAAACGCGCCGTTTTTGAGATATTCGCGAAAAACCACAGGGGGGGGGTGTTCAAACACCCCCCCCCCAGCCGCTCGTGGGTTAATGCAATCCCGCTCATACCTCCAATACAATACCAATACCACGGTGTTGAAAAGCCTGAGTAGGGAAGACTGCCCTTGGAGACAAATGTCCAAGATATGAGCTGCAGTCGGCTCCGAAAGCAATTTGATAGATGGCAGCACCATCAAGTGATGCTTGTGTAGGTGGCAGCACCAGCCACAGTAACGCCAGGCCAGAGCTGCAATCACAAACAAAAGGGTTGTTAGTAACGAGACGCATATCGTTGAAAGGTGCGTCGAACTCTACGAATAGAGCAAAACGGGAAGACATGCCAGCCATACTCGTTTATAGAGGAAGCAAATTATGAATATTGTTCAGCTGCTGCATTGATTATTAACCCGCGCCCCGTAGGCCGTAGAGCTACCGGAGGACCCTACCACCCGTAGGGGGGGGGGGGGCCGTTTCGGCCCCCCCCTAAGATCTCGGAAAGTTACCGGCCGATTTTCAAAATTCAAACGGTGTTCGATAGCCCTACCCGGGAACTACCTTGTGACCAAATTTCATTGACCTAGGTCAAACCGATGACGTCACAGGTCAGGTCAAAGGTCAGATTTTCACCGTTCACAGGCAATTCAAGAAATGTGCTGTGAAAGCGAGTAAATTGGTAATTTATTGAAAACCATCGATGGTACATTGTTCGTCAAACACATACTTTGCTATCTGAGGTCACTGATACCAGGTCAGGTCACAGCGAGGTCAGGTCACCGGGGGTCACAATATGAATGTGTCGTGTGATACATGTTTTATGGTCCATTTTACATGACAAATGCGATTATGTGGGTTAGGCAGCCTTTGGGGCCAGCCTAGGTCACGTTTTTGTGAAGGTCAGATCAAGGTCAGGTCAAATTAGGTCAAATTTCAAAGTTTATATTTTGCATAAAATGGGTATCGATTCGATGCAGCTCGTCACGGGGAGTCTAATGGTGGTCTTCGTTTTGCTCTACGAGTTCTAGAATTGCCAAAAATTGAGTTTGAAAATTTGACGTCATCATTTTTGAACAGTTTTTTCGCTATAACTTGGCCAAAAAACGGGGTATCGATCTGAAATTTGGTATGTAGATAGAAGACGGTAGGCACTATCACATATATTCCGTTTTTTTCGAAACTCAAAAAACTTTTGGGATTTTTTGGCGAATATATCCAAAAAAATGCTTTTTTGTTTTTGGGGGTCAAAACTCAAAAATTTCAAAAATTCGAGATAGCAGTTTTGTAGTGCTGTCAATTCTACACCTTTTATGTCTTGATCATTTTTCTGTATCTTCAAAGCTGTAGTCCTGACAGGTCTTCTCGCGAAGGTCTTTTTTCGGTCGAAAATGACAGAACATGACGTCACTCTGACGTCATTTGTGGCCAACCTATCATAGCCTCTGGAAAAATTTTTGGTCACAATGTGTAAAATTGATGCCCGGAGGGGTCCTGAAAGTTTCGTGGCGATATCTCCAGCCGTTTAGGAGATATCGACTGAAAAGGACAGGGGGGGCCGTTTCGGCCCCCCTACGGGGCGCGGGTTAACCCGGCGGCCGCTGGGCCTCCGCGCCACCCGCCAGCCGCTGGGGGGGGGGGCATATAGTTGCCCCCCCTTTACTTCTGCGACGATATCGTCGCAATGCGAAGAGATAGAGACGCAAAACTTTGCACACATCTTTCTGAACACCTAGCCGAGGTTGTGTCCAAATTTGGTGTCGATCGCATTTGAAATGACGTCAGAGTGACGTCAGAAGTCAAAGTATAGATTTGCGACTCTCAGTTTCCTCGCGATATATCCGATATATGAGACCGAATATAAAGGGCCGATTATTGGTCAGGAACTAGCTGGAAGTGTACTTAGATGTTTTAAGATGACAGCAGGTGCTGTCTAGTTCATTTGCAGTTGAGTTTCATGCTCAGCGTCATCAGAAACGGTCCATATCGGAAAACGACAAAACTTTATGACGTCACTGTGACGTCATCTTAAGTGCTACAACCACCAAACTTTCCTCAAACATTGCCTAGGTATTCATTTGAAGCTGTGCCAAGTTTCACGTTCGTAGCTCATCGGGTTTCGGAGATATTCTACAAAACGTAAAGGGGGGCAACTTTATGCCCCCCCCCCCAGCGGCTCGTGGGTTAATTATTTTTCATGTTTGCGTTTCAGATTAGCTATAGGTATAGCCAGGATACCTATTACCTACTGGATATTTGCAATAAAATAAAATGGTTCAACGAAACTAAATTCAGCAGATGAAAAGTACATTATCCCTCGCCCGCACATGGGGGGGGGGGTGGTTGCCACCCCCCAAGGTAGTCTTTCTGCTCTGCAATCAACATTTTTGGAGCTAGAAAGCTGATTGTTCGTATAGCTGCTCCTCTATCCTTTTTTGATGTCCACTGAAAATTTCAAGTTTCTGTGGTTTTTGGTTTCGGAGATATGACCTTGTTTTTCAGGTCATGTCATGACCCAAATGGCCAATTCTCAACATCTTGAGTTGGCTATGGGCCTTGTGAGCTTTTAACACCTTGATTTCGGCCTTTTATGCCAATCCTACCTCCCACCTATCATGAAACATGTTGTTCGACGATGTACAGAGGTCAAGGTCAGGGTCAAGGTCAACCTAGGTCATCTAAGATAATTGCGTTTTAGGCAAGCTGAATTTACTTTTTTTGAAATTTTTTGACTACATTTTTGGTAAAAGCTTCTCAGATCATGATTTCATGTAATATGGACACATAAACAATCGGTACACACATCAGTATACACACACACACACACACACAGACATACAAACACATATTATTGACCTTGACCTAACTTGACCTGAGATGACCTCAGCAGCAAAAACCTGGTCGGGTAGTGTGACAAAGAGGTTCTAGCTGGCTTGGCACCAGAAAACGGCATCGTCATCGGTATATGACAAGCAGCGCGCTTGATATCCAACGGTGACCTAAAACAGCAACATTTTTTAGTTTGACCTGACCTGGAAGGTCAATGACTGACCTGAGAAGGTAAAACTGGGTATCATTGGATTCGTCTCTTCCCAAAAAATCTTTTTGGTCTTTACCGCTAAGCTCTATCTCCAACAGGAACGAAATGGCGCGGGGGGGTGGGGTGGGGTGGCAACCACCCCCCCCCCCCCATGTGCGTTCTAGGATGGGAAAATGGCATGTGCGGGCGAGGGTTATTGTGCTAAATACAATGATAACGTTTGAATAGAGTTAGTTAGACTTGATCCAGTCAAAGATAGGGGAAGCCGGGGGAAGCCCGGCATAGTAAGCTCTTTTTCATTTTTATTACATACCATAGGTACGTGCTGTATAAAATGTTGATATCCTGTTAGCTAGCCAAGTTCATTGGCCGTGTTTTTTTTTTTCCAAAAAATTCGGTTTCGTGGAATTAGTATAAGGTTGAGAAGATCGAGTTTTAAAAAAGTGTTGATTTTCTGGGGTAAGCCCGGCATAGGGGTAACGCCGGCCACCTCCCCAGCGCTTTACAAAGAGTTGATGAAACCATTATGTGTCTTCCAAATATTAACCCGCGCCCCACTGGGGTCTGTGTATAACACGCCCTACGGGGGGGGGGGCTATTCATAGCCCCCCTCCTAACTCCGAAACTACTGGGCCGATCGTCAAAATTCAAACGGCGTCTCATAGCCCCGGAAAAACTGTCGAGCGAAACCTAATTTCATTGACCTCGAGGTCACCGATTACGTCACAGGTCAGGTCAAAGTAAAAATTATTAGCACTTTGGCTTGTTCACATTTTGGGCTCTGGCCGCCGTCTTACAAGTCAGATCAGGCTCATTTTTGGTTTCCACACTCGTGAACAGATGCTCTAGATACCTTGCGGGTACCAAACTTGTACTTTGATTTTCAGGTCAGGGTCAGGTCATCACAGGTCACGAAAATATTATATCATGCGTCGGTCACGTGACACATGTTTTATGGTCCATTTAGGCCATAGATTTCAAATTTGATGTCGTCTATGTCATTCGAGGTCATTGTGAGTCGAATTTAGCTTAGGTCAGGTCACTTTCAGGTCAAAAAAGGTCAAATTTTGAAGTTGAAATTTTTCAACGAAAAAGGTGTCTATTGGATGCAGTTTGAGCTAAGGAACACGATGGTGCCATTTATATTGGTGTACGATGCCAAATACGTACTGAAAAATTGATTTGAAAAATTAATAATTGTGAATTTTTTGCAATAATGCGTATAACTTGGCCATTTTTGAAGATATTTAGCTAAAACTTGCTAAAATTAGTCATAATCATGCGTTCTGTCACATATATTCCGGTTTTTTCGAAAAGTCAAAAACTTTTTGAAAAAAATATAAAAATATAAATTTTGAATATTATTATATAAAATTTTCGAAATTTACAAAATTTTGAAAATCCGAGATAGCAGTTTGATAGCGCGGTCAATTCTGAGTTCTTTCATGCAAAGAAATTGGATCTAGCTTAAAAACTGAGCTCTTGGGAGCGATTGCCGTGGTTCAATGTTTTGCGTCGAAATCGGACGAACATGACGTCACTCCGACGTCATTTCCGGCCGACCTATGGTAGCTACGAAGTTCAAATTTTGACACAAGGTGTCAAATTGATGCAGCCGAAGGTACTGAAAGTTTGGCGTCGATCCGTCAAGCGGTTTGGAAGTTATTGCAGAAAAACGGGAGGGGGGCTATAAATAGCCCCCCCCCAGTGGGGCGCGGGTTAACGGAAATGGTCATTTCACGATGGAACCGTGCAAATTATATTAGCGGGAAGTTGCGCCCTAGTCACCTCCCACCTCCGCCAGCGCCAGGTCGTGCCTCAACACGGAACAGGCCGTGCCACCTAGGTGCGCCGGGGAGAACTACAGGTCGCATAGTGCCACCAGATGTCGCGCACCCACGACAGGCGCAGATATATAGATTTTAGATCGTGGGTGGTATATTGTAACAGCGTTGATTTCTACCATGCATGTATTTTAGCAACTCACAGCGTGGGCGCAGGCACTGGAACCACAACGGCTACCACAACTGCACGTAAGTATGTCCGACATACGACTTATGTTTGGACTATACAGTACAGGTCGATGAAAATCGTGATGCAAAATTGACAAAAAATGTGTATTTCAAAATTCCTTAAAATTTATTTTTCTTTTTACCTTAATGCATCATATTGCATATCATTCGACTCGGCTGATGAAGAAGAACACAACGACACCACTTTTGAAGCTCTAGCTTCATTGTCTGTCGCGTTATCTGCAAAAACGTAGTTTGACCCTAGTTGACCTTAACCCTCGCCCTGGCAGGGCATTTTTCATAACACGGCCTTGCAGGGGGGGGGGGGTCGATGCGACCCCCCTCGCGATTGGCTCCTATGGCACCTAGAAACACCAAATTTGGTAGGTAGGTGGGACCCCCGGAGTTCTCGCCCCTGTGCAAATTTGGTTGCTCTAGGTCAATATTTAGGGGGTTTTGGGGGGTATAAATGTAAAAATTTCGCTAAAAACAGGTCAAAAGTTTTTCGCTTATAACTTTTGATCTAATTAAGATAGAGCAAAAAGAAAAGCACCAGTGAACTCAGCACGTCAAGGCGCGTCGAATGATATACTTTTTAGTTTGCTTAAGTGTACTTAAAATTTTTCTTAATTTTTAAGTAAACTTTAATTAATCAAGTTCAAGTTCAAGTTCACTAAATTCAAGTTCACAGTTCAAGTTCACTAAATTGCATCATATTGCATATCATTCGATTCGGCTGATCACCAGGAACACAATGACACCATTTTTTAAGCTCTAGCGTCATTATGTGCCAAGTTATTGGCAAAAACGTCATTTGACCTCAGTTGACCTCATTTGACCTGACCCATGGATAAGTACACCAAGCAAAGAAGCACCAAGTAACCTGCTGTTAACCCTATTCCTGGCGGGGGGCCTCAGGAGCCCCCCCCCCCTGAGGTTTTTTGGTTATTTCTCCCAAACGCGTTGAGCTAGGAAGCTCAAATTTTCTGACTTTTCCTAAAAGGCTTCTACGCAACATGTCTGAAAATGTTGAGTTGATCTGACCTCAGGTCAGGTCACCAGAGGCGGTTTGGTGACCCTACCTCAGAAAAGTTTGCAATCACGCCAGAGCTAGAGTTTTTTACCGATCAATTTCTTCTCTTCAGGCTTTAGTTAGGGTACCAGTATGTGCAATTTGTATATCTCGGAATTTTGATATCGGTGACCTAAGGTCAGGTCAGTTTCGCGACCTCCCCATTATAAGTCAATGGGGGAAAAATCAACTCCCTGTTTTTACCACTAAAACGGGTCGGAATGGCCCCATATACCATACATGACTTCATATACGATCAACCTTCACTACCTTGAGGTCTGTTTTGCTGTTGGGCAGCTGTTAGGTCATGTGACGTCATCAAAGGTCACCAAAGGTTTTTGGCCAATAACTCCGTACAGGAACAAGATACAGACGCGTGGATGGTCTCATTGTGTTCAGCTCGTCAAGACGCATCGAATGACATACATGATGACCTCGAGGTCACGTGACCTGAGGTCAACCTTTGACCTTGACCTTGCGAGGTCAACGTATATATCATTCGATGCGGATTGACGAGAGGATCACGATGATGCCCTTAGTTTGTTCCTATCTTGACTAATTCGAAAGTTATTCGAGAAAAACTCTCTCCATATCTAGCGCCGCCATTTTGACTTTTTCGACCCCTGTGACGTCATCTTTGACCTGACCTGAAAATGACCTGTGTAAAAATTGTAGATCTTGACCGTGCGTATCCGATGCCGTTTACCGTTTGTCGCTATCTTGCTTCGTTCTCGAGATCTCAGGGGGGGGGGGGCGAATCGGCCCCCCCGCCAGTTTCTTGTCCCGGCGGAGCCCGCCAGGAATAGGGTTAAGTACTGTGGTTTCAAAGCACAAAAGTGATAGAACGAAGCGGATATCTCCAGTATTTTCCGAATTTAGTATTTTCCCATAGGCTTAGCATTACGACGTAATGACCTCTAACTGACCTCAGGTCAGTGACCTCAAAAAACCCGAACTATATGTTATACAACTCGGTGAACTTAGCACACCCTGAAAGTTTGAAGGAAATCAGTCCAAAACTGTGAGCTGGACAGGTGCAAAAAGAAAATTGAAGTTTGACCATGACCTTGTACCGGTTTTTCTGACCTGGTGACCTGACCCAAGGTCACCCGTACCTGAAATTTTCAGGTCATATGTGAAAAGGTTGCCCCATAGGCTGTGCCAAATTTGGCGGCCCGGGGTTACCCCAATGTGCTAATTCTTATTTTAGAACAGCGATATTCGAAAAAATGTCATACTTAACCCGCGCACCGACGGGGGGGATATCCGCCCCCCCCCCCTGAGGTTTCTCGCGGATAGCGGGAAAACCGCGGCGCGTAGCGCCGCGAAATTTGGTACGACTATTCTCTCATCAATTTTACACATGGTGTGCAAGTTTGAACCTCTTAACTTTGAAGGTCAGGTCACCAGGTCACTTTGAATGACCCAACCTCAAGTCACTTTTTTGCAAATTGTCACCGTGCCAGAGCTACAGTAGATGTCGGAGGCCTTTGAAAGTCGCAGGATATTATTAGGTCATTAGTAGCTACAATTTGTATATCTCGGAATTTTGATGTCGGTGACCTAAGGTCAGGTCAATTTCGCGACCTCCCCATTATAAGTCAATGGGGGAAAAATCAACTCCCTGTTTTTACCACTAAAACGGATCGGAATGGCCCCATATACCATACATGACTTCATATACGATCAACCTTCACTACCTTGAGGTCTGTTTTGCTGTTGGGCAGCTGTAAGGTCATGTGACGTCATCAAAGGTCACCAAAGGTTTTTTTGCCAATAACTCCGTAGGGGAGAGTGGGGCAAAGCGGCCACCCTAACGCTTCTCACGATGCCAACGCTTGATTTTTAAACTTGGAAAGATTCTTTCTATACCAATGTGATCCCTGTTAAGTTGCCTTTTATTTCAACTGCGTTTTATTTCCAAGGGCGTTCACATATGAAAGATATTGACAAAACTTTAAACCTATGCATATTGGCCACTTTGCCCCATACCCTGGGGCAAAGCGGCCACCGGCGTCTTCTCAAGTCCCGATATGAGAAACAAAATAGTTGCCTCGTGTACGACTAGGGTATTTGATGGTGACAAGGTTAAGCGAGGATGGATGTTTACTTTATCATCTTCCACCTGTAGGTAAACAAAGAAAGGATTTTCATGAAAATAAACATTTAATTGCATTATTTGGTAACTCATGCAACTAAAAAGTGGCCAAGATGAATGCATGACGACACATTTGAATATAAATAATGTTTTTTATCCAGATGGAAGCAACTTATGGCCAATTGGGGGGTGGCCACTTTGCCCCGGCCACTTTGCCCCGCGCATACCGTCCGAGACAAAAATATTCCAGCTTAGCTATTAGTGGGGTAAAAGACATTAAAATTGGTAGAATACATGTACGATAACCATGCAATGCATGGACAAGAACGCTTATAAAAATTCCAAACGGTTATGGAATAACATAACATTTAAAAATTGTAAACATAGTTGGTAACCTGGCAAGAAATGCTTTTCCGTGTTTCACAGAACAATGGTGATGGGCCTGAAACCCCGGTCTGGCTCATTCGAACGACCGTGAAGAGAGGCATAATTGGAAACCATAAATTTGAACTGACGCCAGCTATGAAGGGCTAAAACGATGGGTGGCCGCTTTGCCCCGGGTGGCCGCTTTGCCCCACTCTCCCCTACAGGAACAAGATACAGCCGCGCGGATGGTCTCATTGTGTTCAGCTCGTCAAGACGCATCGAATGATATACATGATGACCTTGAGGTCACGTGACCTGAGGTCAACCTTTGACCTTGACCTTTCGAGGTCAACATATATATCATTCGATGCGGATTGACGAGAGGATCACGATGATGCCCTTAGTTTGTTCCTATCTTGACTAATTCGAAAGTTATTCGAGAAAAACTCTCTCCATATCTAGCGCCGCCATTTTGACTTTTTCGACCCCTGTGACGTCATCTATGACCTGACCTGAAAATGACCTTAGTAAAAATTGTAGATCTTGACCGTGCGTATCCGATGCCGTTTACCGCTTGTCGCTATCTTGCTTCGTTCTCGAGATCTCAGGGGGGGCCGAATCGGCCCCCCCCCCCGCCAGTTTCTTGTCCCGGCGGAGCCCGCCAGGAATAGGGTTAAGCCCAATGTGCAACATTTGCGTCTTTTCGCGTTGTATCGGGTAGCAAATGAGAAAATCTGGTTCTTCTCCACAGCCCTCAATTCCAGAAACCGTCCTTTTCCTTATCGCATCATTCCAGAACATAATTTTCAAACATGGGTATCTTCCCCACAAAAAAAAAACTGAAGCAGTTTCCTTCGGCTCCAATGCGCCGCTCGCCCAGGGAGACGGAAGTGTTATATTCTCGGCGGTCCAGTCTCCATTCTGCAGCACACTCAAACTTGGCGGACCCCCAGCGCACGACTGAACGATTCGTATTGTTGTGAGTGACTGTGACAATTCACTGGTGGTTTCGGAATAATTAACAGGCGGCGCAGCCCAGTGCCTCTTACAATGAATTACAGTGGCGAATGCACTATTGCAGAGAAGAAATGGATTGAGCAGATGCCCAACCTCGCTGTATTATCAACTAAACATTAGGTACGCTTTACATTTTAATCAGGCAATCATGTAAACAAACGACTTGCGAGTTGCGACCCTTCCGTCTTACATAATTCGGCAGAATGCCCCTGAGTCGGCTAAACTACACTGCATCTCTTCAAACCTTAAGTATTTTACAATTTACCACTCAGCTATGCAACAGGCTTATAATTCACTGCTCAAGTCTCAACCCCTTTTTCCCTATCATCTTTTTGGCACCGTCAATCGCCATCTGCGCTGCCCACTGTCCAGCAAATAATCCGGCCGTCTCCAGTTCTCTGGCAGGGGCTTCCAAACTCAAGCGACCTCGCCGAAGTTTCGCCATTCAATGCGCAGGATCTGTACAATTGAGTTTGAGAGCCTCTGGGTTGGCTCGGCGGCCAAGTACGCGAGTGACGTCATGCTATAAGCGTCATCCCCCGACCAAAGTCACCAATCAGAGCCCTAGAATCGACTTGTAGTTCCACACTTAGGTAACTCGCCGCCGGGACAAGAAACTGGCGGGGGGGGGGGCCGATTCGCCCCCCCCCCCCTGAGATCTCGAGAACGAAGCAAGATAGCGACAAGCGGTAAACGGCATCGGATACGCACGGCCAAGATCTACAATTTTTACAAAGGTCATTTTCAGGTCAGGTCAAAGATGACGTCACAGGGGTCGAAAAAGTCAAAATGGCGGCACTACCCAGCCAGCAATTCGCTTGGGCTGAACTGTGGCAAACGTCGGGCAGCTTGGGCTTAGCTTGGGTTTGCCCACTTTGATCAAAACCAATGCATTTTTTACTAGGGCTGAGCTGGGGCATGCCGCAGCTATGCCCACGTGCGGATAGCAGTAGCTCAGCCCGACATCTGCCCGCGCATCCAAAACAGGCTTAACTTGGGCGGAGCGCGGGCTGATCAAGCTGGCTGTGTCCTTCGGCTAACTGGAGTAAAGCCGGAGCTTAGCCATACTTGTTCGGCTGTTCGCGCATGCGCAGTTCTGCGCCAATCATGTGCAGCGTTTGTGACAGTCTGTGCGCTGTGCGACGAAACGACACACCGGTGTTGGGGCATTTGGTGGTTGATGTTTGGGCGCGTGTGACAGCGCGAAGAAGGGATAGTGCTCACTGCTCTTATCAAGTGGACTGGCGTGGAGTTTTACGGTAGGTAAGTGTATTGAATGGTGCGCTTGATCGTATGTAAACGTCATGATTTTGACTGAGTTTCACGCCATCAAACATGAATCTGAATAGCTGTTCAGCCTGGCGACTTATACCCTCGCTCAGAAAAGCCGCATTCCGTGCCTTTATATCTTTGTGAAATACCAGCACTTCTGAACCAGGAAAATGAAATACAAAACACAAATATTTATCTACTTATCACCGAGCACGCTCATTCTCTGTCCGCGTTGAAAATCGAATGATCATGTTATACGGATCAATGAGAAGTGCTTTTACAGTATTGATGCAACAATAAGTTATTTTTCAAGCAAACATGCAATGTAAATTAAACCAATTAATCTCTTTTTCAGGTACGTACCATTAGAGCAAATTGTTCCAAAAAATGGAATAGTTATACAAACCAGGACCGGGTGGACGCCGCAGTCGCCCTCGCCAAGTGGTTTAGCGGAAACTGCCTGCTTATAATTAAGTAGGTATATGTACGGAAATACGGTATACCTACGGAGATACGGAAACTGCGCCGAAAGTTGGCCGACCACCTACTGCAGATGTGTGTGTGTGTGTGTGTGGAGGAGCCAGACGCAGGGCTGCGGAGTCGGAGTCGGAGTCGGAGTCGGTCGGAGTCGACAGTTGTGACCGGAGTCGGAGTCGGAGTCGGAGTCGATTTTAGAAACCCGAGCCGGAGTCGGAGTCGGAGTCACCGAAAATCTGTCGACTCCGCAGCCCTGCTAGGTCTGCGGAGTCGGAGTCGAGAGTTGGAGTCGGTCGGAGTCGACAATTCTGCCCGGAGTCGGAGTCGGAGCTGGTCTTTGAAAGCCGGAGTCGGAGTCGGAGTCGGAGTCGCCGAAAATTCATCGACTCCGCAGCCCTGGCCAGACGCCTCCAAAGCTCCCATTCACCAGAGTGAAGTTCCTTATAAACGATTGTTTGCTAATTGCTTTATGTCTTATGAGCGATTACTTGCTGTCCTTACTTTGTGCTTTCGGTTGAGTGTTCAACCAAGTATTATGAACGGGGAGGGAGGCTAGCGGGCCTTTGATTGTTTTATAGTTTTGATGGCGCTTTTTCATGACTCATGCCATATTATTGCTGCAGTTTGCAGTCCACTGTTTCATGTATTTGTGTTTCATTTGAGTGTCTGTAGTCGTTTGAAATATACATTCAATCAAAGTCAACCACTACTTTCCTTTCGCAATGTTCGATGACCGGTTAACAGAGCATGTGAGTGACCGTAACAATTTTAAATATGCATTGAAACCGCACAACCTGCTGAAAGTGCATTGGCTGCTCCTTGCTACTTGATCCAGTGTGAAGCAAAAGCAAGATGAAGTCAAGTCGAAACTTGAGAAAACAGGAGCCGTCACTCGAGCCGAACCCGAGCAAAGCCACAGCAGTTTGCAATGTATAAACCCCATTCACTTCTATGGCTTAAGTCGGGATAGACAGGACACACAGATTGGGCTTGCCGGAGTTCAGCCCGCTCGGGCCCAGAGTAATTTCCATTATATAAATGGATTCACTGCTCGGGCTTAAATCGGGCTAACGCCAATCGTCGCTCAACTAGGGCTAAACTACGGCTGTCCGGAGCTCGCAGAGCGGGCATACCTCCGGCAGAGCATGGGCTTTAGTCGGCGTTTTTGTGTCATACGCCGACTTTAGCCCAAGCCCTAGCCGACTTTAGCCCGACAAAAAATCTCGGGCAATCCGCACTTGAGCCTGCTTGGGCCCGGAGCAAAATTGCTGGCTGGGTAGATATGAAGAGAGTTTTTTTTTCTCGAATAACTTTCGAATTAGTCAAGATAGGAACAAACTACGGGCATCATCGTGATCCTCTCGTCAATCCGCATCGAATGATATATATGTTGACCTCGAAAGGTCAAGGTCAAAGGTTGACCTCAGGTCACGTGACCTCGAGGTCATCATGTATATCATTCGATGCGTCTTGACGAGCTGAACACAATGAGACCATCCACGCGTCTGTATCTTGTTCCTGTACGGAGTTATTGGCCAAAAACCTTTGGTGACCTTTGATGACGTCACATGACCTCACAGCTGCCCAACAGCAAAACAGACCTCAAGGTAGTGAAGGTTGATCGTATATGAAGTCATGTATGGTATTTGGGGCCATTCCGACCCGTTTTAGTGGTAAAAACAGGGAGTTGATTTTCCCCCATTGACTTATAATGGGGAGGTCGCGAAATTGACCTGACCTTAGGTCACCGATATCAAAATTCCGAGATATACAAATTGCACATACTGGTACCCTAACTAAACCCTGAAGAGAAGAAATTGATCGGTCAAAAACTCTAGCTCTGGCGTGATTGCAAACTTTTCTGAGGTAGGGTCACCAAACCGCCTCTGGTGACCTGACTGGAGGTCAGATCAACTCAAAATTTTCAGACATGTTGCGTAGAAGCCTTTTAGGAAAAGTCAGAAAATTCGAGCTTCCTAGCTCAACGCGTTTGGGAGAAATAACCAAAAAACCTCAGGGGGGGCTCCTGAGGCCCCCCCGCCAGGAATAGGGTTAACCCGCGCCCCGTACCCAGCCAGCAATTTTGCTCCGGGCCCAAGCAGGCTCAAGTGCGGATTGCCCGAGATTTTTAGTCGGGCTAAAGTCGGCTAGGGCTTGGGCTAAAGTCGGCGTATGACACAAAAACGCCGACTAAAGCCCATGCTCTGCCGGAGGTATGCCCGCTCTGCGAGCTCCGGACAGCCGTAGTTTAGCCCTAGTTGAGCGACGATTGGCGTTAGCCCGATTTAAGCCCGAGCAGTGAATCCATTTATATAATGGAGATTACTCTGGGCCCGAGCGGGCTGAACTCCGGCAAGCCCACTCTGTGTGCCCTGTCTATCCCGACTTAAGCCATAGATGATAGAAGTGAATGGGGTTTATACATTGCAAACTGCTGTGGCTTTGCTCGGGTTCGGCTCGAGTGACGGCTCCTGTTTTCTCAAGTCTCGACTTGACCTCATCTTGCTTTTGCTTCACACTGGATCAGGTAGCAAGGAGCAGCACTTTCAGCAGGTTGTGCGGTTTCAATGCATATTTAAAATTGTTACGGTCACTCATATGCTCTGTTAACCGGTCATCGAGCATTGCGAAAGGAAAGTAGTGGTTGACTTTGATTGAATGTATATTATAAACGACTACAGACACTCAAATGAAACACAAATACATGAAACAGTGGACTGCAAACTGCAGCAATAACATGACATGAGTCATGAAAAAGCGCCATCAAAACTATAAAACAATCAAAGGCCCGCTAGCCTCCTTCCCCGTTCATAATACTTGGTTGAACACTCAACCGAAAGCATAAAGTAAGGACAGCAAGTAATCGCTCATAAGACATAAAGCAATTAGCAAACAATCGTTTATAAGGAATTTCACTCTGGTGAATGGGAGCTTTGGAGGCGTCTGGCTCCTCCACACACATACACATCTGCAGTAGGTGTTCGGCCAGCTTTCGGCGCAGTTTCCGTATATGTAGGTATACCTACTTAATTATAAGCAGGCAGTTTCCGCTAAACCACTTGGCGAGGGCGAAGCTGCGGCGTCCACCCGGTCCTGAGGGCTGTTCACGGGCCCTGTGTGCGGTCGGACCGCACACAGCCTCCAAGCTCCGCCCACAGCGTCCCTATACGTCTGCCTTCCATCACCGCACACAGCGACCGCTGTGGCCGGTCGGGACTGGCCACAGCGGACCGTCCACCGCACGCAGCCGTGACGTCAGAGCCGCCTACCCATCCCCTACCCCCACGCCTGCTGGACGCACCGCACACACCGCACGCAGCAGTGTGCGGTGCCCGTGAACACCCCTCAGGTTTGTATAACTATTCCATTTTTTTGGAACCATTTGCTCTAATGGTACGTACCTGAAAAAGAGATTAATTGGTTTAATTTACATTGCATGTTTGCTTGAAAAATAACTTATTGTTGCATTAATACTGTAAAAGCACTTCTCATTGATCCGTATAAAATGATCATTCGATTTTCAACGCGGACAGAGAATGAGCGTGCTCGGTGATAAGTAGATAAATATTTGTGTTTTGTAGGTATTTCATTTTCCTGGTTCAGAAGTGCTGGTATTTCAAAAAGATATGAAGGCACGAAATGCGGCTTTTCTGAGCGAGGGTATAAGTCGCCAGGCTGAACAGCTATTCAGCTTCATGTTTGATGGCGTGAAACTCAGTCAAAATCATGACGTTTACATACGATCAAGCGCACCATTCAATACACTTACCTACCGTAAAACTCCATGCCAGTCCACTTGATAAGAGCAGTGAGCACTATCCCTTCTTCTCGCTGTCACACGCACCCAAACATCAACCACCAAATGCCCCAACACCGGTGTGTCGTTTCGTCGCACAGCTTACAGACTGTCACAAACGCTGCACATGATTGGCGCAGAACTGCGCATGCGCGAGCAGCGAACAAGTATGGCTAAGCTCTGGCTTTACTCCAGTTAGCCGAAGGACACAGCCAGCTTGATCAGCCCGCGCTCCGCCCAAGTTAAGCCTGTTTTGGATGCGCGGGCAGATGTCGGGCTAAGCTACTGCTATCCGCACTTGGGCATAGCTGCGGCATGCCCCAGCTCAGCCCTAGTAAAAAATGCATTGGTTTTGATCAAAGTGGGCAAACCCAAGCTAAGCCCAAGCTGCCCGACGTTTGCCACAGTTCAGCCCAAGCGAATTGCTGGCTGGGTAGGGCTACCGGCGGACCCTACCACCCGTGGGGGGGGGGGGGGGCCGTATCGCCCCCCCTAAGATCTCGGAAAGTTACCGGCCGATTTTCAAAATTCAAACGGCGTTCGATAGCCCCACCCGGGAACTACCTTGTGACCAAATTTCATTGACCTAGGTCAAACCGATGACGTCACAGGTCAGGTCAAAGGTCAGATTTTCACCGTTCACAGGCAATTCAAGAAATGTGCTGTGAAAGCGAGTAAATTGGTAATTTATTGAAAACCATCGATGGTACATTGTTCGTCAAACACATACTTTGCTATCTGAGGTCACTGATACCAGGTCAGGTCACAGCGAGGTCAGGTCACCGGGGGTCACAATATGAATGTGTCGTGTGATACATGTTTTATGGTCCATTTTACATGACAAATGCAATTATGTGGGTTAGGCAGCCTTTGGGGCCAGCCTAGGTCACGTTTTTGTGAAGGTCAGGTCAAGGTCAGGTCAAATTAGGTCAAATTTCAAAGTTGATATTTTTGCATAAAATGGGTATCGCTTCGATGCAGCTCGTCACGGGGAGTCTAATGGTGGTTTTCGTTTTGCTCTACAAGTTCTAGAATTGCCAAAAATTGAGTTTGAAAATTTGACGTCATCATTTTTGAAGTTTTTTCGCTATAACTTGGCCAAAAACGAGGTATCGATCTGAAATTTGGTATGTTGATAGAAGACGGTAGGCACTATCACATATATTCCGGTTTTTTTTTCGAAACTCAAAAAACTTTTTGGATTTTTTGGCGAATATATAAAAAAAATGCTTTTTTTGATTTTTGGGGGTCAAAACTCAAAAATTTCAAAAATTCGAGAAACTAGTTTTGTAGCCTTGTCAATTCTACACCTTTTATGTTTTGATCATTTTTCTGTATCTTCAAAGCTGTAGTCCTGACAGGTCTTCTCGCGAAGGTCTTTTTTCGGTCGAAAATGACAGAACATGACGTCACTCTGACGTCATTTATGGCCAACCTATCATAGCCTCTGGAAAAAATTTTTGGTCACAATGTGTAAAATTGATGCCCGGAGGGGTCCTGAAAGTTTGGTGGCGATATCTCCAGCCGTTTAGGAGATATCGACCGAAAAGGACAGGGGGGGGCGTTTCGGCCCCCCCCTACGGGGCGCGGGTTAACCCGCGCCCCGCTGGGCTATTCAGCCATACGCGCCCTGCTGGGGGGGGGGGGCAGATTCTGCCCCCCCCCCTGTCTAACTTCCGAACCGATGGTCGTAGAAAGACGGGGAAAACGGCAATCGAAAGCTCTCAACAAGGCGGATCTTAAGAGCCCAATGTTTTTTACTTAAGTAGGTCAGACGTCAGGTCAAGGTCAGGTCAAGGGTACAAAATGCAAGTTTCTACAGTATTGGCCATGCACCGTAGTTGCCGAAGAATGGACTGAGACTGATTGCCCAAAACGTGTTCTTAGACTACCAAGACAATATTCGTTGCACACAATGTCATTCAAAGGTCAAGGTCAAGGTCAGGTCAGGTCAGGTCAGGTCACCAAAAACAAAATATAGAAAAGGGGATGTGCGACACATGTTTTATGGGTCATTTTACTCATGGAATTCAATAGGCACACTCAATAAATGATATGGACCACCTCTGGATGAATTTCAGGTCGAGGTCAGGTCAAGGTCAGGTCAAGTGAGGTCAAATTTTGAAGTTGGTTGTTAACCCGGCAGGCGGTGGGCCTACCAGCCACCTTCCACGCGGTGGGGGGGGGGGGCACTTTTTTGCCCCCCCCCCCGTATCTCCGAAACTACTGGACGGATCCGAAAAATTCAAACGGCGTTCGATAGCCCTGTCAAATTTGTCGAGGGAAACCAAATTTCATTGACCTCGGGGTCACCGATGACGTCACAGGTCAGGTCAAAGATAAAATGTTTCACCGTTCACAGGGCTTCTAGGGAAAGCGCTATAACACCGAGTAAAACGCATTTTGTCGAAAATCAGCGATAAGGCGTCAGTTGTCTAGTACATATGTTGCTATTAGAGGTCACTGGTCATACCAGGTCAGGTCACAGGTCAGGTCACCAAAGGTCACCAAGGGTCACCACATGAGCCCAACTTTACTAAGGTTATGTGATGCATGTTTTATGGCCAGTTTTTCATTTCCAACTCAATGGTGTTGGTTATAAGAGCATCAGGTACGGTTTAGGTCACTTTCTGGTGGAGGTCAGGTCAAGGTCAGGTCAAAAAAGGTCAAATTTCAAAGTTGATATTTTTGCACAAAATGGGTATCGATTCGATGCAGCTCGTCACGGGGAGTCTAATGGTGGTCTTTGTTTTGCGCTACGAGGTCTAGAACGGCTAAAAATTGAGTTTGAAAATTTGACGTCATCAATTTTGAACAGTTTTTTCGCTATAACTTGGCCAAAAAACGAGGTATCGATCTCAAATTTGGTATGTAGATAGAAGGCGGTAGGGACTATCACATATATTCCGGTTTTTTCGAAATTCAAAAAACTTTTTGGATTTTTTGGCTATTATATTCAAAAAATCTATTTTTTGATTTTTGGGGGTCAAAATCCAAAAAATTCGAAAAACCGAAATAGCAGTTTTGTAGCCCTTTCGATTCCACACCTTTTATGTCTAAAACATTTTTCTGTATCTCTAAAGCTGTAGGCCTGACAGCTCTTCCCGCGAAACCTTTTTTTGGGTCGAAAATTGCAAAAATGACGTCACTCTTACGTCATTAGCGGCCAACCTATCATAGCCTTTGAAAAAAAAATTTGGTCACCATGTGCGCTAGCTGCTCCCGGGAGGGTACTGAAAGTTTGGTGACGATCGACGCAGCGGTTCTCGAGATATATCGAAAAAAGTAAAGGGGGGGAAAAAAATTGCCCCCCCCCCACCGCCTGGAAGGTTAAGGCCTAAAAAGGTGTCTATCCGATGCAGTTTTTCACGGCGAATCGAATGGTGCTATTTTTATTTCCGTACGAGGTCTACAACTTCCAAAAAATCATTTTTCAAAATTTTTGTGTGTCGTGACGTCATAACATTTTGAATAACTCCCACATTTTTTAACCGATTCTTCTAAAAATTGGGATGTAGGTGCACATATACCACTTCTTTGACATATATTCCGGTTTTTTCGAAAAACTCAAAATTTTGGATTTTATAAATATTTTCCCAAAAAAGTCAGTTTTTTGGAAAAATTTTGGCCAAAATCCAAAATTTTCAAAAACCGAGATATCCATTTGATAGACAAAGTAGAATCACGTATAACCTTTTTTATTACGTCTTGATTCCTTTAAAAATGAAGATGTTAGCGGCGTTTGAAATTTTGCCCTTTTTTAGGCGAAAATGGCGAACATGACGTCACTAAAACGTCAATTTCTCAAAAATTTTCCGACGGATTTCGCTCAAATTTTCAGGGAACGTGTCAAATTGATGTATGATAAGGTACTGAAAGTTTGACGTCGCTGGCGTAACGCGTTTAGAAGTTATTGGCGAAAAACGGGAGGAGGGGCAGATTCTGTCCCCCCCCCCAGCGGGGCGCGGGTTAACCCGCGCGGGGCTGGGGTCTCCAGCCGAACGCGCGGGGCTGGGGGGGTAAATTTTAACCCCCTGTTATCTCCCGAACTAATGGTCCGATTTGGAAAATTCAAACGCCAACCAAAAGCTCTCATCACGAACTACTAAAAACATGTACTTAATTTAAAGTTTGAGGTCAAGGTCAAGGTCAGGTCAAGGGTACAAATTGCAAGTTTCTACAGTATCGGCCTTCCACCGTAGTTGCCGAAGAATGGAGTCATGGACTGAGACTGATCGCCCAAAACGTGTTCTTAGGCTACCAAGACAATATTCGTTGCATACAATATCATTCAGAGGTCAAGTCAAGGTCAGGTCAGGTCAGGTCAGGTCACCAAAAAACAAAATATAGAAAAGGGCATGTGCGACACATGTTTTATGGGTCATTTTACTCATAGAATTCAATAGGCACACTAAATAAGTGATATGGACCACCTCTGGATGAATTTCATGTCGAGGTCAGGTCAAGGTCAGGTCAAGTGAGGTCAAATTTTGAAGTTGGTTGTTAAGGCCTAAAAAGGTGTCTATCTGATACAGTTTTTCACGGCGAATCGAATGGTGCTATTTTTGTTTCCGTACGAGGTCTAGAACTTCCAAAAAATTCATTTTTCAAAAAATTGTGTGTCGTGACGTCATAAAATTTTGAATAACTCCCACATTTTTGAACCGATTCTTCTAAAATTTGGTATGTAGGTGCACATAGACCACTTCTCTGACATATATTCCGGTTTTTTCGATAGACTCAAAATTTTGGATTTTATAATGATTTTCCCCAAAAAATCAGTTTTTTGAAGAAAAAATTAGGCCAAAATCCAAGATTCTCAAAAAATCGAGATAGCCATTTGACAGACAAAGTAAAATTACGTATAACCTTTTTTTGTTATGTCTTGATTCCTTTAAAAATGAAGATGTTAGCGGCGTTTGAACTTTTGCCGTTTTTGAGGCGAAAATGGCGAACATGACGTCACTAAAACGTCAATTTCTCAAAAAAATTCCGACGGATTTCGCTCAAATTTTCAGGGAAGGTGTCAAATTGATGTAAGGAAAGGTACTGAAAGTTTGGCGGTGCTGCGCGCCGCCGTTTTTGAGATATTGCAAAAATTCGCGAGGGGGGGGGGAAAATTTACCCCCCCCCCAGCCCCGCGCGGGTTAACAGTGTCTTATTTGTTACGCTATCATTGTGAGGCACGATGCTGTACTCATTATTTGAACAATCAACAAATCGTTCTTGCATAGAAAACATGCTGAACGACGTAACTAGATTTTGGTACTACTTCGCCATGATGAAAATGACGTGACATTACAAAATGTCTCTTAGCTTGTATTGTCATGGTGTGTCAAAAGTGGAAATAGCCGCCCGGCTTTAGTTCGCCAGCCTTGTCAATAGATGGCAGTACCACAATATGGGCAGCGGATCGTGCAATTGACGTCAAATTTTCGTTATCTGCTAAGAATTGAATGGCGGATCTTTTCATGCAAGAATCAAGTAAATCGGTCCACAACTTTTCTAGCAACAGAGATATGAAGTCAAACACCCTGCCAGAGCGGCGGCGCGGCGGCCGGCGGCGGCCGTTACGCGCCGCCTGGGAGACTGGCGGCGCTGAACGGTTCCAACTTGGCACTGCACTAAAACCTGTTAACTGCTTGGAATAGTTATTATAGCAAAATTTTCATTCAAGTGAGGGATAACCAACGGCAGGAAGTATGTATGCTTGTGTGCGTACTGTGTAAGCCAAGAAACTGCATTAGCAGATACTCGCTAATATTAGATCCAGCTAAGTCCAAACGCATTCCAGGGGATGTGTTCCTGATGAGTGAACAATATTTATCGTTCGAGGGCGGATACAGTTTTAACCCGCGCCCGGCTGGGGGTCCTGGATTTCCACGCCCTGCTGGGGGGGGGGGGGGGGTGTTTGAACACCCCCCCTTCTAACTCGGCTCCTGGGCCACGTAGCGATACGCGGAAGGCGGCGTTCGAAAGAGCGTCAAAAATAATGACGAAATCACTTCGGTCAATTTTTTGGTCAGGTCAAAGGTCAGGTCACCAGAGGTCATTGAAGGCAAAATTTCGCCGATTTCCAGGTCGAATGTCGACAATTTCTAAGAAGCCAACGCATAACTCGGGAACCAATAGAGCTACAGCGCCGCGGAAAAGCGCATTCGATAGCCCTATTAACGCCCTTTCTGAGTAATTCTCTCAGATTTGACCTAACGTTAACGGTTTTGCCTGCAGGGGGCAAAAACTGCAAAAATAGCCGATTTTTTCGGAAACAGTTTTTTCTGCAATAACTTTTGACCCAAGCCTTGTACGAGCTTACTTTTACCGGCATCGTGTTCCTCTCGTCAAGACGCATCGAATGAACTATAACTTGACCTTGAAAGGTCAACTTGAAAATTTGACCTCAGGTCAAGGTCATGACCTGACCGGAAAGGGTCATGTTGCATATCAGTCGATCCGTATCGTCGAGCTGAACACATCTAAGGCGTTTTCATCGCTCTAGCATGCCTCTATCAAAAATTATTTGCGAAAAACTGTTAGATACCATTCGTGACCTAAGATGACCTCAGGGCATAAACAGGGGTCACGGACACCATTTTCATGTTTAGTGTGTCTAAAACACTTGTAATTTAGTGTTAGGGAGTGTTTATAATGTCTTTCGTCCAAAGGAGGCGCATTTCAATTTTCTCCCATTGACTTATAATGGGGAGGTCGCAAAATTGACCTGACCTTAGGTCATCGATATCAAAATTCTGAGATATACATTTTGTACATGCTATTGCTCTGAGCAATCACTGAAAGTTTCAAAGCGATCGGTCACTCAGTGTAGCTATGACAGACATTGAAACTTTTTATGAGGTGAGGTCACTTCAAGTGACCTGGTGACCCATAGGCGTAGGAACGTTTTCGAAAGTGGGGGGGCCAAGGTCCCAGAGGTCCAAAACCTAACCTACCCCCAAAATCCGATTTCTCCTCGGATTTCGGCCACTTTGTTTTCGCAAACATGATCAGAGATAAAAAAAAAAAATCGAGACAAAAACAAAAACAAAATTGGTTAAAATTTCAGGGAGACTCCCGTCCATAAACTCAAACTGATGGACGTGTTCCCCTGTCCTCCGCAGCCGTTGGCACCCATGCAAATTCCAGAGGCATCCAGCAGCTTTTTCATTACGAGCAAGCGTGAAACGTGCAAAGCGAGTCTTTTCAATATACCTATAAAAATCAGCATGAACGGCCCAGCTAGGCTCAGCCAGACCTATAACGTTTTTAAGAGGTTTTATATCAGCGACCACTGCAACTGGGCTGACTGACTATCAGAGGCCGGTGTGGGACTTTTATAGGTCGGTCTGGGCCACCAGAGGCCAGTTTAACCCTCGCCGGACCGGACCTATAGGTTTTCTACATACGCGCCGGCCGAGGGGGCAGGGGGCGGGTACGACCCCCCTCGCCGTTGCGCCCCAGGTTGAGCTAGCGCGTCGCGGAAAAACGAGCGTGTGCGCCGTTACAAGACGCAGAGATCGATACCCGATTTTAAGGTTCCAGGTCAACCGGTGACCTCTGAGGTCAGGTCAAGTGCCTCAAGGCACGGTTCCGTTTTTGGTGAATAACTTCGCAAAAAACGGCCGCACAGCCGCGATTTTGCCAGCATCGTGTTCGCCTCTCTCAGGCGCGTCGAATGATATACTTTTTGTTTGGGTGAGGTAAACTGAGGGTGTTGACCACGGGTCACGGTCAGGTCAGCGCCCCCAGGTCACGAAATTGGTCGAAGGAGGTCATGTCGCATATCATTCGATTCGGCAGGTCTTCCTGAGTCCATTGATGGCTTCCCCGACTCGCTAGCTCAATTTGATCGGTAGTGATTCACGACAAACTTATATGACCCTTATAACTTCATAAATGACGTCGCGCAAGGTCAACATTGCAAAAGTGACGCATCGAACCTTGCAAGGAGTGCATGAAAGATTGAGTGTGCTTGAGATAGTTGAAGATCGTTTACGGTGCCAGAAAAAGTTTTCAGTTTATCCCCATTGACTTATACCTAATGGTGAGGTCACGAAAATGACCTTAGGAAAAATCCGAGATGTACAAGTTGTGAGACTCCTAATGGATACTAGATCCTCCAAGGTTCATTTCCCTGTGAAATCTCCTCTGGCAGTGAGGGCGTTGGGAAGTTGCGACATCTGAAGACCGTGCAGAGGTTCACTTATGACCTCATGGGTCAGTGACCTGATCTGACCCGAAAATGCGGTTGGTGTCAAAAGATCCGGCTTGATTCAAAGGTCAGGTATGCAAAGCTTCAGCTCTCTATCGCCGGCGTGTTCGGAGCTATCGCGAAAAAAAACTATGGAGGGGCGGCACCCGCCCCCCCCCCCCCCCATCGGCCGGTGAGGGTTGAGGCCCTCAGAGACCAGTACAGGGCCTGCAAAGGGCAGGATGAGACATTTAGATGCCGACTTGGGCCATCAGAGGCTAATGTGGGCCCTTACAGGCCAGCATGGGCCCTCAGAGGTCAGTGTGGGACCCTAAAATGCCGGCATGGGCCGGTGTTGGACCCCAGAGGCCAGCAGAAGGCCATCAAAAACCAAGATGGGCCTCAGAGGCCAGCATCGAATCTTCAGAATCCAGTGCAAGGCCCTCAGAGGCTAATGCGGGTCCTTACAGGCCAGCATGGGCCCTTAGAGGTCAGTGTGGGGCCGTAACAGACCGGCATGGGCGGGACCTGGAACCTAGAGACCAGCGGAAGGCCCTCATAGGCCAAGGTGGGCCCTCAGAGGCCGATGCGGACCCTTAGAGACCGGCATAGGATCTTCAGAATCCAGTGCGGGGCCCTTAGAGGTCAATGTGGGACCCTAAAATACCAGCATGAGCCGGTGTTGGACCCCAGGGCCCAGAGACCAGCAGAAGACCCTCAAAAACAAAGATGGGCCTCAGAGGCCGGCAGCAGGTCTTCAGAATCCCGTACAATGCCCTCATAGGCTAATGACGGGTCCTTACAGGCCAGCATGGGCCCTTAGAGGTCAGTGTGGGGCCCTAAAAGACCGGCATGGGCCGGCGTTGGACCTCTAAGGCCAAGATGGACCCTCAGAGGCCGATGCGGACCTTAGAGACCGGCATCGGGTCTTCAGAAATCAGAATTCAGTGCAGGACCCTCAGAGGCACCTAAAGGTTAGTCTTGGGACCCCAGAGACAGAAATGAGGCCACCAGAGGCCGGTGTGAGGCCCTCAGACGCCGACTGGGCCCTTGAGGCCGGTTTAGGGGCCCTCAAATGAGGTCAATGTGGGTTCTCAGCGGTCAATGTCGGCGCTTGACCGCCACTGAAGTGCCCTCCAAGATCAGTGTAGGACCCTCAAAGACTGGCTTGGGAGCTGTTAATAGCTAGCGTCGGATTCTTGAGCCTCGTGACAATCGAATAAGGGCCAGAGCCCCATACGCCCATGGGGGCCCATTGGTTGTTTGGGGGGGGGGGCAAATGATATGATGGCCCCCTGATTAGCCTTTGGAGGGGGGAAGGGCATGGCCCTGATCCCCCCTCTGCGACCGCCACTGCACTGAAAGTGGAAGGGAAGGGGCAGATACAGACATTGCTGGCCCCCAGCCTGTTTGAGCCGAGGCTCAACAGGCAAACAGGCATGGTCACCCAGGCCCCCAGCTAGTACCTACGCCTTTGACGAACTATGCCAACCCCTAGCAGATCCGGTCAAGCGTTGGTCGTTTGTATACGCATTCTCCTGTACCGTGCTAGTATTGTCTTATACCTTTTCAGTGCTCGCTGTCCCGTGCCTCGCATTCAACAAAATGCTGTCACCAGGACCCACAGTCTTGTCTCTGATATGGTTTCCTTCATTGAGTGAAGGAAATTGCGGTCAATAACGCTGTAGAAACAAAAGGGAATCTTCACTAAAGGGCAAGCTGAATTGTTGTCAAGTTACCGGGTGGTAGCACTGGTACCTAGGTACAGACAGACACTTAAGTCAGCAAAAAGTGGGGGGGCCAGTTAACATTGCTGGCCCCCCCACCTCCGAAAGTGGGGGGGCCATGGCCCCCCCGGCCCCCCCTGTTCCTACGCCTATGTGGTGACCTGACCTTGAATGACCTTGGTCTGAAATTTTCACAACATGTGTAGAATTGATGTATGATAAGGTGTACCAAAAACGGCGGCGCTCCGCGCCGCCGTTTTTGAGATATTCGCGAAAAACCACAAGGGGGGGTGTTCAAACACCCCCCCAGCAGGACGCGGGTTAACAATACAAAAAATATTTTTGCACAGCTCTATTCCTTGAATAATTCTCTTCAACGCCTCATTCCTAGTTAAGCGAATTAGCCCACCCTGGTTGAATAAATAAGGCGATTTCGCCACAAGGTCGCGGAAATCCGACCGAAAACGGCCGCGCTCAACGTTAATTTGGGCATGCAGACTCTTAAAAACTCGCATTGGGCGGGTAGGGTTTCCCAGTTATTGGCTCCAAAACACCGTATTCGGCTCCCGAATACGTCCAAGTGACCCGCCTCGTTCCTAGTTAAGCTCTAATTAGATCAAGTGACTCATAAGGAGCGAAAAAGCGACAAAAAGCATGAATTTCCCTATGGCGGCGGGCTGCCGGGTTGCCAGACGGCGCACCGGCTATTTCCACTTTTGACACACCATGGAATAGTGATCTAGTTTTCTTACGTTTCGGTCGCCTATCGACCTTCCTCCCAGCGTGTGACTTCTGCCTGACCTGCTGTGTTCCAGACTCGCCGCAGAGTGACCGCGACGGAGGGGTCGAAGACGAGGAGCAGCACTGCGATGAGGAGGAGCAGCCATCAGAGGGTCCGCCTCACCCACACCGGCAGAGGTGGCGGCAGATTGAACAGCAACATCAGCAGCGGTGGAAGGAGCTGGAACTACAACATCAGCAGCTATGGCAGGAGCTGGAGGATCCAGGTCACGAAGAAAGAGTGAGGATGGACAAAGAGCATGAAGAGGAGCGTCGACATCTGGAGCAGAAACACGGTACGGAGTGGCAGAACCTGGACGAACGTCACTATGAGGAGCGTATTGCGATTCATCAGCAGCACGGCGAGGACACCAGATGCATGCACTTACGAGACAATGAGCAAGCACGATCCAGGCTTTTGCGACGGTTCCTGAAATGGAGAGGACAAAGGAGGCTGAGTAAGATGCACCGACAGCTGAAACAACTTGATCGCTTCCACCAGCTGCAGTGGAAAAATCTCCAGCAGAAGCTGCGGCAGCAGCGTCGAGAGCTGAAGCGAAGACACCAGAGAGAGTCACGAGAACTGGAGGAGAGATTCCCGAGCGTCCGGTCGGAGGAGTTGGATCGGCTGCTGGAGGAGTGCAGCAAGAGACGTCAGCAGCTAGGAGAGGAGTTAAAGGAGCAGCTTCAGGAGCAGGAGCACGATTATCAGCAGCGTGTCACCAGGAGCCTGCTGGCGCGCCACCAGGAGGAGCGTGAACAGCTCCTTCGGAAGCACGAGGAAGAAACTAGATGCCTGAACATGCGGATCGATGAACAACCACGGTCGTGGCTTCTGCGGCGGTTCCTGAAATGGAGAGGACAAAGAAAGCTGAGTAAGATGCACCTGGAACAGCTGAAACGACTTGATCGCTCCTACCAGCAGCAGTTTGAAGATCTCCAGCAGACCCTGCAGCAGAAGTGGCAAGAGCTGAAGGAGAGACACCAGGAAGAGTCACGAGAGCTGAAGGAGAGACACAATAGAGAGTCTCGTGAGCTGGAGCAGGGACACCATACAGAGTCACGAGAGCTGAAGGAAAGACACCAGAAAGAGTCACGAGAGCTGGAGCTCAGACACCAGAGAGAGTCACGAGCGCTGGAGGAGAGACCATGCACTGAAGAGGAGTTGGATCGGCTGCTGGGGGAGTGCAACAGCAGACGTCACGAGCTGCAGGATGAGCTGCAAGAGGAGCTGGATAAGGAGCTGGAGGAGCAGCTTCAGGAGCAGCAGTGCCCTGAGGAAGGTGAGTGACAGGCTCCGATGTCAGATGATTTACGAATGTTATGGACAAGGATGACGGAAAGCAATTGATTTCAGGTGAGATCAATTTTGCGAACTCCCCTTATGCCAATGAGATAATTGAAATGGGCATCTATTGTGATAATTTCTTATCAAACACTTCTAAGCATCGGGCTACAAAGAAAAATGACGACCTATATCGGAAAAATGCCAACTATGACCCCTATGTGTGTATGCCCATATGGCCACTTTTGATAAAAAATGCAATAGCGATGAGAATTAACGTTACAGCATGACCTTTTTTCCTGTTATGTCATAGCATTGACCTGACATGAACCTGACCTGACAAATAGCCTTTTGACACGGACAATTATTTTACATACACTATGATGACGCGTCCAGATTCAAAATAGCCGTTTTCACGACGGTTTTTTTGGTACATATTTGGTGCAGATTCGGTGCATATTTGGTCAAATTAGATTAATTGCGTTTCTTTGTAGCTATCAGCTTGGGTTGCACCGTTGCTTATACGCCTGATTTTTCCAAATTATAAAACATTATTTTCGATTAAAACACTGAAGTAAGCTCATTATAAGAATATATTTCTTGTAGAAGAGTTTTGGTGCATATGTATTTGGTCAGGTTTGGTGGATTTGTCAGATAACCCATCGTCAAAACGGATAATATATCCATGTTCCAGAATCCAATGAGCAGCAGCAGGGGCAGCAACAGCAGCAGCAGCAGCAGCAGCAGCAGCAGCGGGATCGACAGGGCAACTGGACGCCCTACGAGAGGCAAATCTAGCCTCGAAGCATGCCAACCCAGCCGGTCAGGTCACGCCAGGTCAGTTCATTCGGCCACGTTTAGCCCGCGTCCCGCTAGGCCAGTCGCGCATCCTACCATCCGTTTGGGGAGGAGGGGGGGGGGCGTTTCGGCCCCCAATATCTCGGAAAAAACGACCGATTTTAAAGATTCAAACAACGTTCAATAGCGGCACCGCGAAAATACCATGGATCCCAATTTTATTGACCTAGGTGCAACCGATGACGTCAGGGGTCAGGTAAAGGGTCGTATTTTTATCTGTTTATGGGCTTTCTAAGGAATGCGTTATAACATCGAGTAAAAAGTATTATATCGGAAATATGTGGTGTTTCAGATCACCACAGACGTCACCATCACCGGCAGTGACAGCACCACCGGCACCACCGGCAGGCGTGAGTACACCAACGGCAGCCGGGTCCAGCTTCACGGTCTCCGAAACCACTATCAAGTGAAGCGCCATGGCCTTAGAGATATCATTAATGTCAATAAAGCTATTTTAACAATGCATGGTGCTATTTTTTTTTTCTACTTTTTGCTTCGTCACTCAAAATAATTGTCATTGTAATTTCCCTTCTTTAGAGCTGTGTCTGAAATATAAACATCAAAGACGACATTACTAACTAGCGCCTACTATTTCAGATCCAACATCACCACCGTCTCCAGCATGACCATCAGCATCACCATCACCAGCACCAGCACCAGCACCACCGGCTACGGGATCAAACCCGCCACCAGCATGTCCGTAAGTGTCGAATCATAAAATGACAATGAACATGTAAAACTCAAAGTTTTTTTTTCAATCGTCCTAATTTTACCAAATTCCTCTGTTCGTCTTACTGTTTGTTCTTACTGAGCATAGCACGCTGATCTAAAAACGTACTGACTGCTTTCAGATCATCTACCATCACCATCACCAGCCATCACCAGCACCACCACCAGCACCACCAGCTCCGGAACCAAGCCTGCCACCAGTCTCCGTGAGTACAGACGTGATATCCCGGCAGACTGTTGCCTCTTGCTTGTCTCTGGGAAACTCAAACATTTGGCGATGCTGAATGATGCAGAAACTATAAGAAACTAAAAATGAAAATAAGAATAAAAGCAGTAAAACATTTGTTTTTTTTTATTGTCTTCGTTGGGTAGGTAGGTACATTGATATTTTTTTGGTCTGCCAAACTGTCAGTTCCGACTCTTCTTTGATCTTACCAATAAATAGTCCCTTACTTGGCATGAAGAACACCATGAAGGTATTTTTTCAGTTATATATTTCACAGTCTTGCTATATGTTATCGATACTTGTGCGATCGATACTTGTACTTGTCCGAACATTTTTGTATATTTTGCCGTACAGCATTTGGTAGACATTGCTACCGCTCTGTCTGTATGACAAGGTAATCGTGTCGTCTGTCATATAGAATGATTCAATCGTTTATATTATTTCAGGTCCGCCATCACCACCATCACCAGCACCATCACCATCACCAGCACCATCACCAGCACCACCGGCTCCGGGATCAAGTCCTCCACCAGCATCCGTGAGTGTCTTATTGAATTGAATGCATCCTGAAACGTAAAACTTGTTCTTTCCGCAATGTTACATAGGATTTGTGGTCCATATTTTTTCATAATCAGATCGATAGGAATAACAAATAGTAATATTGGTATAATAATACAACAATAATAACAAATTCCGTCAGGATTTTTCTGACCGTAGGGCTGGTTGAGAGGTGAATCCCCTGTATTTTATCCTTCGCCCTGGTGGGGGGGGGGGGCCATTTTGGCCCCCCCCTGTGGTTTTTCAGCGATAACTCAGAAACCACTTGAGTTAGCGCCCTGAAACTTTGTATAGCTGTTTATTCAACATTTTTACATCATGTCCTTTTTTGGGGGGTTCGGGTCAGGTCAGGTCAGGTCACAAGGTCACCAAAACTGACACCACCTCTAAAAAAGTTCAAAGCTCTCTCAAAGGCACAGCTTTTATCCGATCGATGTAAAATTTACAGTACTTGAAGATGTCACCCAGCTCTACAAAATGGCTATCTCGGATTTTTTATAAATGTGACCTAAGGTCAGGTCAGGTCATCGCTGCTCCCCATTATAAGTCAATGGGAGAATCGAAAAGTAGTTGTTTTTCAGCTAAATCGGGCGTGATTGCTCCTATATTTCGTTATTGAAGTGTCTTGGGTCAGCAAATCACAGCCCATGTGAAACCATTTGCTTGTGACCTCGCTGAGGTCACGCTAGGTCATCTCCCTGGTCACCAGAGGTCACCAGCGGTTTTTCTGCACTTACTTGTTATTGAATAGAGATAGAGACTCCGTTCGACGTTTATCGTGTTTGTCTCGTCAATGCGGATCGAATGATATGCAGCATGACCTATTTCGGTAAGGTCATGACCTTGACCTGAGGTCAAATTTTCAAAATGACCTTTCGAGGTCAAACTATATATCATTCGACGCGTCTCGACGAGCCAAGCACGATGGTGCATGAATCGTTTCTCTATTTTCTCGTGAATGCATGCTATAGTTAAAAACATTTTCAACGAAATTTGCCAAGTTGACCTTGCATGACCTCTGTGGGCCAAACCGTTGAGCTGAGGTCAAATCTGACGAACCTTGGCGAAAGAGCTTGAAAAGAGCTATCGATTGCTTTTTTCCGCGGCTCTCTAGCTCTTCTAGTTTCCGAGCTACAGCGGAATATGTCCGGCAACACCGAAAACACTGAAATTTGACCTATGATGACCTCTAGCGACCTCAATATTGACCTTAGCGAAAAAATGACTGAAATACTTTCGAACGTACTTGTTATGGGCTTTCGTTTGCTTTTTTCCGCGTCTTCCTAGCCCTCTTCGTTTTCGAGTTAGACGGGGGGGGGGTCATTTTGGCCCCCCCCCACCAGGGCGAAGGTGGCTCAGACCCACACCAGGGCGCGGGTTATAGGAGTTCTATCCCTCGCACGACCAGGCCATTTCTCATAACACGAACGACCAGGGGGGGGGGGGTTGTTACGACCCCCCCTGGCGTCTCGAAACGGAAGGTCGTAGAGCTTAGCGGAAAAAACCAACAGATTGCTCTCAACGAGATCTCGCGATTGGTGGTATATTTTTCGGTCCTAGGTCAACATTTGACCTACTTATGACCGGTCAAAGGTCAAATTTTCGGAAAAATCTAGCTTTTTCAGAGTTCCGCGCCGATTGCGGCAAAACGGTAAGCGATATCGACTTGAAACCTTCACTATCGTGATCCTTGATCAATTCTCTATCGTTTGGTGCGTATTTCGATGTCATAACTCTAAAAATGATGCGTTAGGAGCATCGGAAGTCTGCAAGGTCATTTGTGCATTGGGTCACGTCAGGCGTGTGACGTCACTGACCTGACCCTGACCCAAAATGAACTACAAGAAACAACCGACGATGCCTGAAATGGATAGCAAATTCGAATTCAGGGCATCAAAATACCCCGAAGAGGCATACAAGTGCAAGAAGTCATTACAGGTCAACCGAGGTCACTGACCTGACCTTGACCTTTAGTAACCTTGAAAAGGTCAACGGACATTGTGCCAATGTCAAATCAGCCAGTTATGGTTCTAAAACAATCCATCAGTGTGTCAGGTCAGTCGGCATTTATACCAATGTGAAGCAATCTCCAATTAAGCGTAAATCTGGCCGGAGGTTGTTCCCTTTATGACGTCATAACTCCGTGACCTGACATGACCCGATCAATTTTTTTTTCGGCAAAAGATGCGCAAAGGTTGCCCCAGAGGGTATTGAAAATTTCAGCCCGCTACGACAAGCCGTTTATCGTGCACTTCGAAAAAACCTCAGGGGGGGGGGGGTTGATACAACCCCCACCCCCACCCCCCCTAGGCGTTCTAGGGCTATCGGTTTGTGGTCAATTTGTATTATCTCCCTTTCAGGTCATCTACCAGCACCACCACCAGCACCACCGGCCTCAGCACCAAGCCCGCCACCAGCCTCCGTGAGTACAGACGCGATATCGGCGGTCATACTGTCGCCCGCTGTTCTCGTCAATAGGAAATAAAATATTTGGCAATTGTAATGTTTGCAGATAATAGAAAACATGAATAGGGATTTTTTAATTCAGTTGATTTTTGTTAGCTACAATAACAACAGTACTGACTCTTTATTTTGTCATGAAAGATCGCGGTTCCACGTCAAATAACCACGGTCATCGTTTTTTATATTGTTTGTAGTATGGTTTTCATCGAATTATAATGAGCGAGCAATTGATACAATTTAGGCACCGCCAAAACTATTGTAATATCTGTTTTGTGGTTAGCAGTTGTATTGTATCTGTATTACATGCGGCGCTAATTGGTCTCTGTGTACCTAGTAATTAACCCGCGCACCGACGGGGGGGGGGCGGATATCCGCCCCCCCTGAGGTTTTTCGCGAATAGCGGGAAAACCGCGGCGCGTAGCGCCGCGAAATTTGGTATCACTATAACCTCATCAATTTTACACATGGTGTGCAAGTTTGAACTTCCTACCTTTTAACCCTATTAGTGGCAGGCTCCTGGCTACCCCTATTAGTGGCAGGGGGGGGCTGTTTACGACCCCCCCCTTGATATCTCGAGATCTAACGGGCCGATTTTCAAAATTCAAACGGCATTCGATTTCGCTCAACGTGATCTACATTTCTAAAAAATAAAAATTAAAAAATGTCAATAGGGGGGGGTAGAGGGGGGTAAAAACGGGCAAATTGCAGATACATTTTAGACTGTTTATCACGGCCAAGTTTCTGAACCAATCTTAACGCAACTTTTGCCGATCGATAGAGAATGAACCAGGAATTCACATGGATCCTAAAAATATGCATTTTCAAAAATCATAGGCGGATACAGATAATTGAGATTGGGGGTACACAAAAAGTATAGTAAATAAGGTTTTTGTTGGTACTGTTTCTAAAAAGGGTGGTCATGGTCTTGTTATGTTACAATTTTCTTATGAGAGAACGACTACAATTGTATTGGTCATGCATAGGCGGTGTCAGGGCACCTATGTTGGGAGGTAAAACATAACCCCCCTTTTTGGACGCCTGGATCCGCCTATTATAGCAAAAACGTGTCAAAAGAGGATGCACAATAACTGTATATGTTATCACATGATACCTTTCATTCACTGTTCGTAAAACTGGTGCAGCATCGTGATCTTCGCCCAAATGACTCGCTTCACGAATAGGACCCCCCAATTCCCAGTGCTCTGGAGCCGCCCCTGGTAAAGTTATGAACTTGAAATTTTCAGGGAATGTGCCCAATTTAGTTTTAGGAAAAGTCAGAAAATTTCAGCATCGTAGCTTGAGCGGTTTCGGAGATATTCCCGAAAAACCTGAGGGGTGGATAAAAACAACCCCCCCCCCTGCCACTAATAGGGTTAAGGTTAGGTCACCAGGTCACTTTGAATGACCCAACCTCAAGTCACTTTTTTGCAACTTCGTCACCGTGCCACAGCTACAGTAGGTGTCGGAGGCCTTTGAAAGTCGCAGGATATTATTAGGTCATTAGTAGCTACAATTTGTATATCTCGGAATTTTGATATCGGTGACCTAAGGTCTGGTCAATTTCGCGACCTCCCCATTATAAGTCAATGGGGGAAAAATCAACTCCCTGTTTTTACCACTAAAACGGGTCGGAATGGCCCCATATACTTTACATGACTTCATATACGATCAACCTTCACTACCTTGAGGTCTGTTTTGCTGTTGGGCAGCTGTGAGGTCATGTGACGTCATCAAAGGTCACCAAAGATTTTTGGCCAATAACTCCGTACAGGAACAAGATACAGACGCGTGGATGGTCTCATTGTGTTCAGCTCGTCAAGACGCATCGAATGATATACATGATGACCTCGAGGTCACGTGACCTGAGGTCAACCTTTGACCTTGACCTTTCGAGGTCAACATATATATCATTCGATGTGGATTGACGAGAGGATCACGATGATGCCCGTGGTTTATTCCTATCTTGACTGATTAGAAAGTTATTCGAGAAAAACTCTCCATATCTAGCGCCGCCATTTTGACTTTTTCGACCCCTGTGACGTCATCTTTGACCTGACCTGAAAATGACCTGTGTAAAAATTGTAGATCTTGGCCGTGCGTATCCGATGCCGTTTACCGCTTGTCGCTATCTTGCTTCGTTCTCGAGATCTCAGGGGGGGGGGCGGTCATCCGCCCCCCCCGTCGGTGCGAAGTTGGCGCAGACCCCCGTCGGTGCGCGGGTTAAAACGTTTGTATTATTTTAGGTCCACCACCATCACCATCACCGCCAGCAGCACCACCGGCTCCGGGATCAAGTCCTCCACCAGCCTCCGTGAGTGTGTGATCTTTGAACCTGAAAACGAAAAACTGATTTTGTATTATGCACAGGAGATTTAGTGAGTAATTTTTTCTTCATAATCAGATAGATCAATAGAAGTACTGTGGTATTATATTTTTTCAAACCTTGATAAAGGATTCTGTCAGGAAGCTTCTTATCGTAAGATGTGGTTAGAAAAGAAACCACCGTAACGTATGATATATGCAGCAATCGGGCTCAATTTATAATTTTATTACTTCCTTTCAGACCATCAACCAGCACCACCACCAGCACCACCGGCCTCAGCACCAAGCCCGCCATCAGCGTCCGTGAGTGTTTTATAACATATTGGCCATAAAGGCGTTAACATTTTATTTTATTCGTAATTTCGAGACACATTCGTAGTTCCTTTCTCGTCACAAAATGTAGATAGCTGGGCCATACATTGTAGGTGTTGTAGCAAATAGTTTGTCAGAAATGCCCTAAAACGTAAGACGTGTTTAGAAAAGAAATTAGCGATGCTTTTTCTTTCAGCGTACCTATCACAATTTGAATAAAAAATGTGCTGATTCTTTTTTATGTCATCTACCAGCACCACCACCAGCACCACCGGCTCCGGAACCAAGCCCGCCACCAGCCTCCGTGAGTACAGACGGGATATCGGCGGTCACACTGTCTTTTCCTCTACCGCACGGCTCAGTAGTTTGAAATTAGGCGGCAGATGGCTCTGGCATAAGGCGCCTGAAACATGCTGTACCGCACGACTCAGTAGTTTTAGTGTTAGCCAACAGATGACTCTGGCATACAGCACCTGAAGCATGCTGTACCGCACGACTCAGTAGTTTCTTATGTCGGCAACAGATGGCTCTGGCACACAGCGCCTGAAACATGCTGTACCGCACGACTCAGTAGCTTCTTATGTCGACAACAGATGGCTCTGGCATACAGCACCTGAAGAGTGCTGTACCGCACGACTCAGTAGTTTCTTATGTCGACAACAGATGGCTCTGGCATACAGCACCTGAAGCATGCTGTACCGCACCAACTGAGTAGTTTCAATGTTAGCCAACAGATGGCTCTGGCATACAGCACCTGAAGAATGCTGTACCGCACGACTCAGTAGTTTCTTATGTCGGCAACAGATGGCTCTGGCATACAGCGCCTGAAGCATGCTGTACCGCACGACTCAGTAGTTTCTCATCTCGACAACAGATGGCTCTGGCATACAGCACCTGAAGAGTGCTGTACGGGGACCCGCAGTTGCTACTGTACAGCGACCCTGAGTAAATTGTCCCAGCACCCTCACCAGGAACAGCGATAAGCTGTCAGAGGGCACGCACAGAAAACCTCAGCTGCTCTTGTACAGGGACCGTTAGTCGATATCAATGCTATCAAATGTTACTGGACAGGACAGACGGCTAGAGTTGGGGTTCGTGTACAGTAGCAACTGCGGGTCCCCGTACCGCACGACTCAGTAGTTTCTTATGTCCCCAACAGATGGCTCTGGCATACAGCACCTAAAGCATGCTGTACCGCAGGACTCAGTAGTTTCTTATGTCGGCAACAGATGGCTCTGGCATACAGCACCTGAAACATGTTGTACCGCACGACTCAGTAGTTTCTTATGTCGGCAACAGATGGCTCTGGCATACAGCACCTGAAGATTGCTGTACCGAACGACTCAGTAGTTTCAGTGTTAGCCAACAGATGGCTCTGGCATACAGCACCTGAAGCATGCTGTACCGTACGACTCAGTAGTTTCAGTGTTAGCCAACAGATGGCTCTGGCACACAGCGCCTGAAGCATGCTGTACCGCACGACTCAGTAGTTTCTTATGTCGCCAACAGATGGCTCTGTCATACAGCACCTGAAGAGTGCTGCGCCGCAGGTCTCAGTAAATACATAGGGAAGACCACCACCGGCCTCTGAGAGCTCGGACACGATGTCATTGGGCACACTGCCGCCCGTGGCTAGTTTCTAGCAAAGGAACGCTTGACGTTGATAATTGATACACAGACGAAACAAATGGAATAATTTGTGCCGTCATTGTCCTGGATACACTTTGTTAGATTCGATATACGAAACTGTAAATTACGACTCTTCTTTGCTGTGTCCAATAGGCCTCTATCAGTGTGAAATGCACCATGAATTGTTTTTTGTTTTGTTTTTTTGGTACATATTTCACGGTTTCGTTATATGATGTTGAATCTTTTTGTATTGCATATTAGTGTCAGAGCAATTTTGTTCATTTTGCCGTAGACAGTGCTACCGCTCTGTATGTATGAGAAGGTGATCATGTCAAATACAATAAATAAATCGCTTGTATTTTTTTTTCAGGTCCGCCATCACCACCGTCCCCAGCATCACCATCACCAGCATCAGCACCTCCACCAGCACCACCGGCTCCGGGACCAGGCCCGCCACCAGCCTCCGTGAGTGTCTGATTTTTTTATTGAAACCTGAAAACGTAACATACGATATTTTTTCGGTAATTTCTTCTTCATAATCAGATCATGGAAGAATATGTGTATAATAAAGTAAAACGCTGTAATAATAAACCAGTATAGCGCCTTTTGGGGCGACTAACGGAGCGAGCGAGAGGGTGAGCCTTGCACGTGCGAAATTTCGAGGGGGTACCTCCAACTGTCTTGTGCACGGCACCCTACTAACCGGTCTCTAGCGATGTGACAAATTTGAGCACAATCGGCCCAGCCGTTCTCGAGATCTGGAAGCGGCACCCTGCACGTGCGCACGTGCAGAATGGGTCCCAACTGACTTGTGCACGGCACCCTACTAACTGGTCCCTAACCGTGTACCAAATTTGAGCGCCATCGGTCCAGCCGTTCTAGAGATCTGGAAACGACCCCTGCACGTGCGCACGTGCAGCAGCACCCCAACTCTGGCACATGGATATGCAGTGCCTAGTGGGTGCCTACCTACATGCCAACTTTCAGCGCAATCGGCCAAGTAGTTACCGAGATATTGCAACAATTACAAAACTGACACCTCTTCGTTTTGCGCGTGGCACGTGCATAAGGGGTCACCCATATGCATCGGGAGTAGTCCAATACTTGGAAAAAGGAATGAAGCTACCCTACAAAAATTACCCCGTGTAAATCGGTCAAGTCGTTGCTGAGATATAAGCCTCGCAAAAGCGTCCGCACGGCCGGTCGGCCGGCCGGCCGGCAGCTCATACTCAGAAATTTCCGTTAATCTAAGGAAAGACTACGCTCGCTTCGCTCGCTCCGTAAATATAACCAGTATAACGCCTTTTGGGGCGACTAACGGAGCGAGCGAGAGGGTGGGCCTTGCACGTGCGAAATTGCGAGGGGGTACCTCCAACTGACTTGTGCACGGCACCATACTAACCGGTCTCTAGCGATGTCCCAAATTTGAGCACAATCGGCCCAACCGTTCTCGCGATCTGGAAGCGGCACCCTGCACGTGCGCACGTGCAAAATGGGTCCCAACTGACTTGTGCACGGCACCCTACTAACTGGTCCCTAACCGTGTACCAAATTTGAGCGCCATCGGTCCAGCCGTTCTCGAGATCTGGAAACGACCCCTGCACGTGCGCACGTGCAGCAGCGCACGTGCAGCAGCACCCCAACTCTGGCACATGGATATGCACTATGCAGTGCCTAGTGGGTGCCTACCTACATGCCAACTTTCAGCACAATCGGCCAAGTAGTTACCGAGATATTGCAACAATTACATAACTGACACCTCTTCGTTTTGCACGTGGCACGTGCATAAGGAGTCACCCACATGCATCGGGAATAGTCCAATACTTGGTAGAAGGAATGAAGCTAACCTACAAGAATTACCGCATGTAAATCGGTCAAGTGGTTGCTGAGATATAAGCCTCGCAAAAGCGTCCGCACGGCCGGCCGGCCGCTCATACTCAGAAATTTCCGTTAATCTAAGGAAAGACTACGCTCGCTTCGCTCGCTCCGTAATGAAACCTGGAAACGTAAAACTTGTTCTTTTCGATATGTTACGTAGGATATTTTGTTGGTAATTTCTTCTTCATAATCAGATCGATAGGAATTATATAATAATAAAACGCTGGAAACGGATTCCGTGCCGATTTTGTTGACCGTAGGACTGGTTGAGAGGTGAATCCACCGTATTTTATAACAGTTTCATCGGTTTGTGGTTAATTTGTATTTTTTCCCTTCAGACCACCAGCCAGCACCGCCACCAGCACCACCGGCCTCAGCACCAAGCCCGTCACCACCAGCACCACCGGCCTCAGCACCAAGTCCACCACCAGCCTCCGTGAGTGTCTTATCTTCAATTGACCATAAAAGCGTAGATGTTTTATTTTGGTCGAATGTTCGAGACACATTGATATAGTTTGCTTTTTTATCATCATACCTATATCGATAGGCCATACTTTGAATTGTACCAAATATTCAATCAGGAATTATAATTAGCGCAAAACGGGTTAACCCGCGCCCGGCTGGGGGTCCTGGATTTCCACGCCCTGCTGGGGGGGGGGGGTGTTTGAACACCCCCCCCCCCTTCTAACTCGGCTCCTGGGCCACGTAGCGATACGCAGAAGGCGGCGTTCGAAAGAGCGTAAAAAATAATGAGGAAATCACTTCGGTCAATTTTCTGGTCAGGTCAAAGGTCAGTTCACCAGAGGTCATTGAAGGCAAAATTTCGCCGATTTCCAGGTCGGATGTCGACAATTTCCAAGAAGCCAACGCATAACTCGGGAACCAATAGAGCTACAGCGCCGCAGAAAGCGCATTCGATAGCCCTATTAACGCTCTTTCTGAGTGATTTTCTCAGATTTGACCTAACGTCAACGGTTTTGCCTGCAGGGGGCAAAAACTGCAAAAATAGCCGATTTTTTGGAAACAGTTTTTCTGCAATAACTTTTGATCCAAGCCTTGTACGAGCTTACTTTTACCGGCATCGTGTTCCTCTCGTCAAGACGCATCGAATGAACTATAACTTGACCTTGAAAGGTCAACTTGAAAATTTGACCTCAGGTCAAGGTCATGACCTGACCGGAAAGGGTCATGTTGCATATCAGTCGATCCGTATCGTCGAGCTGAACACAGCTAAGGCGTTTTCATCGCTCTAGCATGCCTTTATCAAAAGTTATTTGCGAAAAACTGTTAGATACCACTCGTGACCTAAGATGACCTCAGGGCATAAACAGGGGTCACGGACACCATTTTCATGTTCAGTGTGTCTAAACCACTTGTAATGCAGTGTTTGGGAGTGTTTATAATGTCTTTCGTCCAAAAGAGGCGCATTTCAATTTTATCCCATTGACTTATAATGGGGAGGTCGCAAAATTGACCTGACCTTAGGTCATCGATATCAAAATTCTGAGATATACATTTTGTACATGCTATTGGTTTTTGCAATCGCTGAAAGTTTCAAAGCGATCGGTCACTCGGTGTAGCTATGGCAGACATTGAAACTTTTTATGAGGTGAGGTCACTTCAAGTGACCTGGTGACCTGACCTTGAATGACCTTGGTCTGAAATTTTCACAACATGTGTAGAATTGATGTATGATAAGGTGTACAAAAACGGCGGCGCTCCGCGCCGCCGTTTTTGAGATATTCGCGAAAAACCACAAGGGGGGTGGTTCAAACACAAAGTGAACGCCATATTTTTCTTACAATAAATAACAAGTAAAACAACTCAACATGTGCTGATTCTTTTTTCAGGTCATCCAACAGCACCACCACCAGCACCACCAGCCTCAGCACCAAGCCCGCCACCAGCCTCCGTGAGTACAGACGCGATATCGGCGGGCACACTGTTGCCCGCTGTACTCGTCTATAGGAAATAAAATATTTGGCAATTGTAATGAATGTTGATAGAATACAAGTTGTATCTTTGATGATTTTTTTCAACTGCAAGACGATCAGTTCTGACTTTTCATTTTGTTATGAATGGTCGTGTTTTTGCGTCAAATATATCATTATTTTTTTCCTGCAATATTTTTATCAAAATATAAGAAGAAATTGGTACAATATACCTAGTACCTAGGCCTACGTATGGGGCATTCCACGTCAAATCGAACAAAAATCGGGTGTTTTGCACCTTACCATCAGCGATTTCATTATAAATTTGTGAGCGAGCTCCTGTGTGGCCCCGGACATTACATTGATGTTTTTTTGCACATTCTGACCACAGGTCTTCTAAATATAGGGCATCAAAATTTTACAAAATGTTGCATCTTTATATTTTTGAACGACCATAACTTTGGTTGTACTTGTTTGATTTGAATGAAATAAACCTTACTGTTTAGGTAATTTCTTAACCATTTGTTTAGAATTGCACCTACTTAAATATATGACCTTGAAATTTGCTTAACTCTGTTCTTAAGCACAAATATTGAAATAGCAAAAAACACGTCACCTTCGATTTGGCTCATTTTCATATATTTTATTGCCTACCATATTCTTAACAACCTGTGAAAAAATTAGAGTGGGCCATTCATAAGTTTTGAAGAAAATTGCACATATGCAAACGTATGTTAGCACGCGCAGTGGAGGGGGAAGAGCGAATTTCGCCCACCCCTCCTGTTTTTCGCCAATATCTCATAAGATTAATGCGAAATTAATTATGGCTACCTGTCAAGAATTGAATTGGAAATCTCATCGTGCAAGCAATAAGAAAATCGGTTCACAACTGTTCTAGTAATAGCGGTGTAAAGTGAACATCCTGTCGCCGCAGCAACGCGGCGGCTCGGCAGCCGGCGCCGACCGCTACGCGCCGCCTGAATTGTAGACTGTGCCGGGACGGAACGGAACGGCTCCGTCTTTACATCGCGCTCCCTACCGCTGATTACGTTCGATTCGCGTCAAATTTTGTGAGAAGACTAAGAAATGTACAGGCAATCTTATGGTGAAATAATTTTGAAAATCGGTTGGTAAACAATTGAAATATGAACGTGTAAACACAAAATTGTGATTGCTGCGTTTCCCGCATCGGCCGAGCCCGCCTCAGCCGGCGACATGTTACTCTTAGCAGGCCTCTAACTGCCATATTTATTATTGGATTAACTAGAAATTCCCCATACATACTAAAAAATGTATGTTCTTTCGTATAGTGGAGATCAAAAGACGTGAAAATATCGTAGCGTGATAATATTTTCGTTGAATTTACTTCATGATGCATTTTACACGGCTCAAAATTCACCGCAAAATACCGTTTGCCTGAGACACTTTTACTATGGAACGTGAATGCTTGACTACGATGACTATGCATTTCCATTCTCGCAGAGTTTGGGATATCACTAATCAGCAATCATTCATTTCAGAAAGTGTACACAAGCAAGCATGTCTTGACTCTGTCTTTCAAGGTCACGCGCGGTTGCGTGATGTTGATGCATGAAAACGGCGTTTGCCGCGAAAGTTATGAATGGCCCACTCCAATTTTTTCACAGATGGTTAGGAACATTGTGACGGACATAATATGTAAAAATTACCCAAATCGAAGGTGACGTGTTTTTTGCTATTTAAATTTTTCTGTTTTAATTCAAGGTCAAATGCATTTCAAGGTCACTTCAATTTAATTTTATAATTAAAAATCAAAGCCTTATCAATTGCCTATAAGACCCTGTTAATATCATTTTGATACCAGAAAAGGAACCAGAGTTATAGCCATTTAAAAAATTGATGTGTGGCATTTTTCGCTATATTCGATGACCTATATCTCAGCGATACGTTATCAAATTTTGAAAATATTATACGTAACTCAGTTTTGAACCATGCCCAGTCTGCCTACAAATTTTCAGAAAAATCGAAGGGGATGACGGATTTCGGTGTTTGATTTGACGTGGAATGCCCCGTATGTAACGTCAAACCAATTTCAGTAGGGGAAGTTGGGGGAGCGCCGAATACTTTTTTTCTGACGCCCGTAGCACGCAAGGTAGACAACATAAGCTATTCTTGTTGGCGTCATTCGAGAGGCCAGCCTTTTGCCTTTCAAACATACCAGGCGCATTTGATGAATTCGCATACCGTTAAGCGCACAAACTAAAAATATAAAAGAAGTGACTATTTCGGCGTTGCCCCGGACTGCGGGGAAAGCCGAAAATGGGAGAAATGATCTACGGGAATGCCGAATGTACTCACATTGATCATATCATTGTCTCTAATGATGCTCTCCAATTTATAGTATCGTGCAATATTTTGCCGCCTTCAGAGGAAAACTTGAGTCCGCACTTGCCTATCAGCTGTCACGTACAACTGTCTCTGCGTAGTGAGAAACGCTCATTTGGAAAAGTGTTCCAGCTGTTAACAGTAGGCATCCTGATGTTTTGAACTGGGATTGCGACAATCGCAATGAAATTTATAAGTGCACACTTGAGGCGCACCTGATGGCTCTGAGAAGTTGTGTCTCTAGGGCGTATGAGCACACCGATGTAAATGCGCTAGACGTATACATCACTAATGCCATTCATGCCGCCGCTCGTGAGTCGGGCTGTGCGAAACCTATGCGCTCTCCTAAGAGCTGGTGGACTCCTTGGGTCTCCGGTGCTCGCGATAGAGCTCGCTTCTGGTTTAGAATTTGGACTGATTGTGGACGACCTGTTAACTGCGCTGTTTATACGTGCTATTGTAGTGCCCGTCGAGCGTACCGACGCGCCCGTAAAATTGCGGCCCGGGGTAGGATAGACGAGGAAGCACGCCTCATTCACTATCTACGGCAGGGGCGAAATGTTAATGCATTCTGGCGTCGTGTCAATGCTGTGAGAAGAGGTGGGCAGCCTGGACAAAGTCATCTCACTGCTGATGATTTTGCTGACCACTTTGGATCGATCAGCCAGGATGATGGTTCGCAGTTGAGCCCTGCCCAACAGCTCATATGTGATGCTGTTGCTGCTCGTCTCTCGAGTGGCTGTGATTCCTCCGAGACCCGTGTCATTACTCCTGATGATGTATGTGGGCTGATTCAGCAGTTAAAGCGTGGTACAGCCCCTGGGGTAGACCACGTCACAGTGGAGCATCTATTATATGGTAGATCCCAAACCCTGCTCATTGCAATCGCTCATCTCCTCACAGCGTGTTACTCCACTTTATCTGTCCCTGATGCCTTTTCTGTCAGCGTTGTGAAACCAATTGTAAAGAAATCGGGTATGAACCGTGACTGCTTGGACAACTATAGACCGATATCTCTCACCACTACAATGTCGAAATTGTTAGAATGCCTGCTATTGGCTGAGTTAACCGAATCATTCTCGCCCAGTGATTTGCAATTTGGCTTTATAGAGAACCGTGGCACTACTGAAGCGTCAATGCTTGTTACTGAAACCGTGCAGTGGCATCGTCAGAGAGACTCTCCTGTGTTTGCAGCAAATTTAGACGCTAGGAAATGTTTTGATAAGATATGGCACGATGGTCTACTCTTTCGCCTAAAGGATTTTCTGAGCCCCCGGTCCTGGCATCTGATTGCGATGTGGTATAGACGTCTAAAAAGTTTTGTAACTTATGCTGGGCGTAGATCGATGTGCTTCCTTATCAAACGAGGGACAAGACAGGGAGCCATTTTATCACCGGTGTTTGCAAATGTGTATTTTAAGCCACTTATTAGCACACTTGATGTCAGCTTATGTGGAGCATTTATGTTTGGCTACCATGTTCCCGCCGTTTGCTACGCAGATGACCTCATGTTGCTCTCCACCAATGCGGGAGACCTAGGTAAACTCTTGAAACTAGTCAGCGAATTTGCAGGTTTTTGGAGGTTGGAATTTGTTCATGTGGATCCTGCGAAGACGAAAAGTCACTGTATCGTATTTGGTGCCGAACTTTTGTCTGTGCTACCTGTATGGCACTTATCTGGACAACAGCTTGCTGTACGTACAGTGACAGAACATCTCGGTGTTGTGTTGTCGGCGGACCTTGACGGCTCACATCATGTACGGCACCGCGCCAGTCGAGCTCGTGGAGCTTTCTATGGACTGACTCCTACCGGTATGCTCAGTGAATATCTCTCACCTGCTGACAAAGTTTTCCTGTGGAAAACTGTGGTTGTCCCTGCCCTTATGTTTGGATGTCATACGGTTCCTCTCCGCTCAACTGATGTTGATACCCTGGACAGCGTCCAGTCTCGCTGCATCAAAGCTGCCCTTGGTCTGTCAAAATACGCACATCATTCTGCTCTGCTTATTGCTCTAAAAATTCCCAGGATACAAGAAATCCTCAGACGCGCGGTGGTTTTCGCGTTGTTGGGAATATTCCGAGATGATCATAGACTTAAGCACATAGCACTAAGTGAACTAGCTGTGTTAGCAACTGAGCCTGAACGTTTACACGGAACATTCTTGCACCTCGCGTACACCCTGGTGAACTGTTCTTTCCAGAGCGTGCTAGATACTGTAAGGGGCCATGTTGACCCTAGCTTTATAAGTAGCCCGACTGAAGGTGACGGTTTGGTCGACTCGATTCGCTTCGTGCTAAATTCTAGTCAGACAGTTATGTCCCGTCGCCTGCTGAGGCTTTTGTGCGCCTAACCTGCTTTGTGCATTCTGCTACGATGTTGTATCTTTGCGTCGTGATGAGTGTTTATCGTTTGTTATATTGTGTCGTATGTTTTACTGTATGCTTTATCTTGTCTCGAAAAGACGCATAATAAATTGATTGATTGATTGATTGAATTGATAATAAGAAAAGGCCAGGTAAATCATTCCTTATGGTAACAGGCCGTTGTGTCGGTTAACCCTATTCCTGGCGGGGGGGGCCTCAGGAGCCCCCCCTGAGGTTTTTTGATTATTTCTCCCAAACGCGTTGAGCTAGGAAGCTCAAATTTTCTGACTTTTCCTAAAAGGCTTCTACGCAACATGTCTGAAAATTTTGAGTTGATCTGACCTCAGGTCAGGTCACCAGAGGCGGTTTGGTGACCCTACCTCAGAAAAGTTTGCAATCACGCCAGAGCTAGAGTTTTTGACCGATCAATTTCTTCTCTTCAGGCTTTAGTTAGGGTACCAGTATGTGCAATTTGTATATCTCGGAATTTTGATATCGGTGACCTAAGGTCAGGTCAGTTTCGCGACCTCCCCATTATAAGTCAATGGGGGAAAAATCAACTCCCTGTTTTTACCACTAAAACGGGTCGGAATGGCCCCATATACCATACATGACTTCATATACGATCAGCCTTCACTACCTTGAGGTCTGTTTTGCTGTTGGGCAGCTGTGAGGTCATGTGACGTCATCAAAGGTCACCAAAGGTTTTTGGCCAATAACTCCGTACAGGAACAAGATACAGACGCGTGGATGGTCTCATTGTGTTCAGCTCGTCAAGACGCATCGAATGATATACATGATGACCTCGAGGTCACGTGACCTGAGGTCAACCTTTGACCTTGACCTTTCGAGGTCAACATATATATCATTCGATGCGGATTGACGAGAGGATCACGATGATGCCCTTAGTTTGTTCCTATCTTGACTAATTCGAAAGTTATTCGAGAAAAACTCTCTCCATATCTAGCGCCGCCATTTTGACTTTTTCGACCCCTGTGACGTCATCTTTGACCTGACTTGAAAATGACCTTTGTAAAAATTGTAGACCTTGTCCATGCGTATCCGATGCCGTTTACCGCTTGTCGCTATCTTGCTTCGTTCTCGAGATCTCAGGGGGGGGGGGACCGAATCGGCCCCCCCCGCCAGTTTCTTGTCCCGGCGGAGCCCGCCAGGAATAGGGTTAAAAGTGTAATTTGTGTGACTAAAAATACGCGTTGCTATTCTACAGCGGTAAAGTTCACGTAGCGTGCTTTAACCCGCGCGGGGCTGGGGTCTCCAGCCGAACGCGCGGGGCTGGGGGGGGGGGGTAAATTTTACCCCCCCCCCCCCTGTTATCTCCCGAACTAATGGTCCGATTTGGAAAATTCAAACGCCAATCGAAAGATCTTATCACGAACAACTAAAAACATGTACTTAATTTTAAGTTTGAGGTCAAGGTCAAGGTCAGGTCAAGGGTACAAATTGCAAGTTCCTACAGTATCGGCCTTGCACCGTAGTTGCCGAAGAATGGAGTCATGGACTGAGACTGATCGCCCAAAACGTGTTCTTAGGCTACCAAGGCAATATCTGTTGTATAAAATATCATTTAGAGGTCAAGGTCAAGGTCAGGTCAGGTCAGGTCAGGTCACCAAAAACAAAATATAGAAAAGGGCATGTGCGACACATGTTTTATGGGTCATTTTACTCATAGAATTCAATAGGCACACTCAATAGGTGATATGGACCACCTCTGGATGAATTTCAGGTCGAGGTTAGGTCAAGGTCAGGTCAAGTGAGGTCAAATTTTGAAGTTGGTTGTTAAGGCCTTAAAAGGTGTCTATCTGATGCAGTTTTTCACGGCGAATCTAATGGTGCTATTTTTGTTTCCGTACGAGGTCTAGAACTTCCAAAAAAGTCATTTAAAAAAAAATTGTGTCGTGACGTCATACAATTTTGAATAACTCCCACATTTTTGAACCGATTCTTCTAAAACTTGGTATGTAGGTGCACATAGACCACTTCTCTGACATATATTCCGGTTTTTTATACACTCAAAATTTTGGATTGTATAGCTATTTTCCCAAAAAAGTCAGTTTTTTGAAAAAATTGGGCCAAAATCCAAAATTTTCAAAAAACCGAGATGGCCATTTGATAGACAAAGTAGAATTACGTATATCCTTTTTTGTTACGTCTTGATTCCTTGAAAAATGAAGATGTTAGCGGCGTTTGAACTTTTGACGTTTTTGAGGCGAAAATGGCGAACATAACGTCACTAAAACGTCAATTTCTCAAAAAATTTCCGGTGGATTTCGCTCAAATTTTCAGGGAACGTGTCAAATTAGTCTAAGAAAAGGTACAGAAAGTTTGGCGGCGCTGCGCGCCGCTGGTTTTGAGATATTGCAAAAATTCGCGAGGGGGGGGGTAAAATTTACCCCCCCCAGCCCCGCGCGGGTTAACGCGCGTAATTGCACGCTTTCGGCATTACCCCAGCCAGCCATACTTTCATTTGCAGGCCCGTAACTTTTCAACATGCCGTATGGATTTCAAATAGGCAGCACACTTATGCAAAGACATGCTGAAGATTACTTGACCGAATTGGCCAGACAAACGGTAGCATAATGAGTAGGAAATGCAGCTTCGAAGACGCATGTAGTTCAAAGGAAACGTACCTTGAAAACTCTCTTGGCGCCCTCACAGCCGAAGTATTCCGAATGACGACTGGTAACAAACATGCGATAATTGGTAGTCACTTAAGCTTCAGAGCATCACTGACAGGTGGCATCCATGTCGTACGGTTTTCGAAATATCTCGAATTTCGGCTTTGCCCCAACTTCGGCATTGCCCCAACTTCCCCTAATATCTGTTGTGTTTTTAGCAGTTTTACTATATCTGTATTATATGTAACGCTAATTGGTCTCTGCGTACCTAATACATAAAACATGTGTATTATTTCAGGCCCATCACCATCACCAGCACATTCACCAGCACCACCGGCTCCGGGATCAAGTCCTCCACCAGCACCACCACCAGCACCACCGGCTCCGGGATCAAGTCCTCCACCAGCCTCCGTGAGTGGCTGATCTTTGAACCTGAAAACGAAAAACTGATTTTCTGTTTTGCTGCACAGGATATTTTGTCAGTAATTTCTGCTTCATGATCAATGCAATGGAAGAACTGCTGTACTGTCCTTACTCAAATATTGATAACTGATTCCGTCATGATTTTTTCTGACCATTAGACTCTGGTTCAGAGGTGAATCCATTGTATTTTTAACAGTTGCATCAATTTGCGGTCAATGGTAATTTCTTCTCTTTCAGACCAGCCACCAGCAGCTCCGGAATCACCACCACCAGCCTCCGTGAGTGTTTTGATATTTTCTGGGCAGCGGACAGGCAGGCATAAATTGTGTATGTGTTATCAATGCATTGATTTGATCGTACTATCAAGCAGCTCATGGTGTGTCAAAAGTGGAAATAGCCGGTGCGCCGTCTGGCAACCCGGCAGCCCGCCGCCATAGGGAAATTCATGCTTTTTGTCGCTTTTTCGCTCCCTATGAGTCACTTGATCTAATTAGAGCTTAACTAGGAACGAGGCGGGTCACTTGGACGTATTCGGGAGCCGAATACGGTGTTTTGGAGCCAATACCTGGGAAACCCTACCCGCCCAATGCGAGTTTTTAAGAGTCTGCACGCCCAAATTAACGTTGAGCGCGGCCGTTTTCGGTCGGTTTTCCCCGACCTTGTGGCGAAATCGCCTTATTTATTCAACCAGGGTGGGCTAATTCGCTTAACTAGGAATGAGGCGTTGAAGAGAATTATTCAAGGAATAGAGCTGTGCAAAAATATTTTTTGTATGGTTAAAACTGTATCCGCCCTCGAACGATAAATATTGTTGACCCATCAGAAACACATCACCTGGAATGCGTTTGGAATTGGCTGGATCTAATATTAGCGAGTATCTGCTAAGGCTGTTTCTTGGCTTACATAGTACGCACACAAGCATACATACTTCCTGCCCTTGGTTATTCCTCACTTGAATGAAAATTTTGCTATAATAACTGTTCCAAGCAGTTCACAGGTTTTAGTGCAGTGCCAAGTCGGAACCGTGTCGCGCCGCCAGTCTCCCAGGCGGCGCGTAACGGCTGCCGCCGGCCGCCGCGCCGCCGCTCTGGCACGGTGTTTGACTTCATAGCTCTGTTGCTAGAAAAGTTGTGGACCGATTTACTTGATTGTTGCATGAAAAGATCCGCCATTCAATTCTTAGCAGATGACGAAAATTTGACGTCAATTGCACGATCCGCTGCCCATATTGTGGTACTGCCATCTATTGACAAGGCTGGCGAACTAAAGCCGGGCGGCTATTTCCACTTTTGACACACCATGGTTTGTGTGGTTGGTATAAGTTTATTGCTACCTTCATCTTAGACATATTGCCATGAGTCTCGTAGTCGTAAACGATACCTATGTGCATGACCAGTGATCATGTCAGGAAAAACAATGTTGCATGTTGCCATGTATACAAATGGTGCAAGTGCTAAATAGCCGTCTTCATGACGGAATATCGGGTACCTTATAGACCTGTTTGGTCCTTTGATACCTCAGAAATTTTAGTAATTATTTATAGTAGGTTTTCAACCTTTCGAATGAGTGTCCCGTTACTTAGCTGCTTTTCTATTAAACCCTCGCCCGCACATGGGGGGGGGGGTTGCCACCCCCCCAGGTAGTCTTTCTGCTCTGCACTCAACATTTTTAGAGCTAGAAGGCTGATTTTTCGTATAGCTGCTCCTCTATCCTTTCTTGATGTCCACTGAAAATTTCAAGTTTCTGTAACTTTTGGTTTCGGAGATATGACCTTGTTTTTCAGGTCATGTCATGACCCAAATGGCCAATTCTCGACATCTTGCGTTGGCTATGGGCCTTGTGAGCTTTTGACACCTTGATTTCGGCCTTTTTTACCAGTCTTACCTCCCACCTATCATGGAACATGTTGTTCGACGATGTACAGATGTCAAGGTCAAGGTCAAGGTCAACCTAGGTCATCTAAGATAATTGCGTTTTAGGCAAGCGGAATTTACTTTTTGTGAAGTTTTTTGACTGCATTTTGGTAAAAGCTTCTCAGATCATGATTTCATGTAATATGGACACATAAACAATCGGTGCACACATCAGTATACACACAGACACACACAGACATACAAACACATATAACTGACCTTGACCTAACTTGACCTGAAATGACCTCAGCAGCAAAAACCTGGTCGGGTAGTGTGACAAAGAGGTTCTAGCTGGCTTGGCACCAGAAAACGGCATCGTCATCGGTATATGATAAGCAGCGCACTTGATATCAAACGGTGACCCAAAACAGCAACATTTTTTAGTTTGACCTGACCTGGAAGGTCAATGACTGACCTGAGAAGGTAAAACTGGGTATCATTAGATTCGTCTCTTCCCAAAGAATGTTTTTGGTCTTTACCGCTAAGCTCTATCTCCAACAGGAACGAAATGGCGCGGGGGGGGTGGCAACCACCCCCCCCCCCCCATGTGCGTTCTAGGATGGGAAAATGGCATGTGCGGGCGAGGGTTAAATATTACATTAATTTATTTTATTTAAGGGTTTACAACTCACGTAAACCTAAAGCGTAAGCACGTTTATAAAATTATTAAATGTATATAGTGCTAGTACAATGTTTAAACAATATACTGAGCTGCCAGCTGCGGGTGACCGAGCTCTTCAAATTCCACGATGGATTGGCTTTGGACCGCAGCAGACAGCGGAGGTCAATGTCATTGCTAGGGCGGCGGCGGGGGCGCAGCGTCGGGCCGATGAACCAGAAGCCGGCTGGCGGGTACCAACGCTGATTTGCTCCCTCATAGTAGAAAGACGAGATACTAGAACCGAAAATTGCTTTGTTTGTAAAAAGTAAGTGATTGAGGGCAAAAACTGCCCGGCCTACAACTTCTAAAAATATTTTGAAGATAAAATACTTCAGCTGTAGTTTAGGCCTCAAAGGGTAGGTACTTTCCAGGTTTCAAATAGGTTCCACCGCGAAAGTTCCGTCGTGAAAACGGCCAATATTTAACAATTATATTGCAGATCCCTGCCAGCATTGGCAGCACCAGCACCAGCACCGCCGGCCTCAGGACCAAGTCCACCACCAGCGGGCGTGAGTACACCAGCGGAATCAGCTAATTGATGTGAGCATATTTCCCTGGGTCAATGACCTGTGTTCCGTTCCCCATGTCCCGTCCCCGTGTGCCTTTTTTATTTAGTCCTCTTATGTTAAAAATAAATAAATACAACTAGGAACATGCCGATCATATCGTAAATACATCAGCTGGAGTAACCATCTGTCCATTTACTGCACCGGCAGGTTGACGGAGGCGGGTGTGCGGCTCTGGCGCAGCTGAGCCGTCGACCGCCGGAGCCAATCCGGCAGTCCGGCATTTCAGCTGCCGCACACTCGCCCGTCACAGGATCAGAGGCCTCCCGAGACAGGTTAGTCTGTGGGACGCTTCTTGTGTGATGCATATTTGTGATTCAACCTTTGTAGTTGCACTTCATGGGAGGTGAATGTGTTTTTCATCATTTACCGGTTAGCCCTTTGTATTGTCTCTATTTATTTTTGATGGCGGCCCTCAATTTCAGCTTCCCGTTTCCGACCGGCTGAGACGGGTGAGTGGCGGCGGCGCAGCTGAGACGGTGAAATACAACACACCGCTCTGGTGGTCAGAGGCCAATGTGTCGCTCTGTTCAGTCGTTTGTGGCGCAGTTTGACGATCTTCGTTCAAAATTAAACAAGTACCTAGTGAGCGTTTGGCATAAGCTTTACTCTTCTGCATTTCCAATATTGATTCAAAGATAGGATCTCGAGGATAGGATATCTCGTAGACGTCCTGTACTTTGTACATTACTCAACACTTTCTAGATTGTGTGACAGATAACGAATTACATGGATATGCGATTTTTGGCTCGGCATTAAATTGTAACTGACAATCAACTGTCAATAGCTAGGTGCTGGATATTCATCTCTGGTCTTTCAGCTGCCGTCCCAGCATTGGCAGCACCACCACCAGCACCGCCGGCCTCAGGACCAAGCCCACCACCAGCGGGCGTGAGTACACCCGCGGAATCTGCTTATTGATATGAACATATTTTCCTGGATCAATGTCCCGTGCGTCCCTATTCCCGTGTCCCGTATATTTTTATTTTAGATATGTATTTTGGTATTTTTGTGTAGTCCTTTGCATTATGTATTGCGTATTTTTAGAAAGTGTATTTTTATTAAGTTCTTTTTTGTTACATGCCACCCTAGACTACTATATCTCGATAATACAGTAGTTAGCAATACAGTAACTAGTTACGGGGCGAGCGAAGCGAGCGTAGTATCGGCGCAATCGTATCTAACAATCGGCGCAATCGCCAACTTTCAGCGCCGATTGCGCTGAAAGTTGGCATGTAGGTAGGCACTCGCTAGGCAATCCATATCCATGTGCCAGAGTTGGGATGCTGCTGCACGTGCGCACGTGCAGGTGTCGTTTCCAGATCTCGAGAACGGCTGGACCGATGGCGCTCAAATTTGGTACACGGTTAGGGACCAGTTATTAGGGTGCCGCGCAAAAGTCAGATGGGACCCATTTTCCACGTGCGCACGTGCAGGGTGCCGCTTTTAGATCTCGAGAACGGCTGGGCCGATTGTGCTCAAATTTGGCACAACGCTAGAGACCGGTTAGTAGGGTGCCGTGCGCAAGTCAGTTGGAGCCTGGAGGTACCCCGTCGAAATTTCGCACGTGCAAGGCTCACCCTCTCGCTCGCTCCGTTAGTCGCCCCCAAAAGGCGTTATACTGGTAGTATTAGTAATACAGTAGTGCATGATGCTAATAAAAGTAAAACGGGAAATATAAAGATGACGTCATGCATAAATCTGCTGGAAGAATAACTTGTCCATTTACTGCACCGGCAGGTTGACGGAGGCGGGTGTGCGGCTCTGGCGCAGCTGAGCCGTCGACCGCCGGAGCCAATCCGGCAGTCCGTCATTTCAGCTGCCGCACACTCGCCCGTCACAGGATCAGAGGCCTCCCAGAGGCAGGTTAGTTTGGTGGGCGATTTTTGCATGATGCTTACCTATTTATGTCCCAACGTTTGTGAATATACTTGATACGAGGCGATGTGTATTTAGCAGCATTCACAAATGACCCCAGACCCATAATTATTGCATTACCAGTCCCGTGATGACGCGTTTTCCTTCAGCTGGGAGCGTCGCCAGTTCCCCGCGCGGCCAGCTGTCGCCATGACGGTGACCAGAGCCCGGGGACAGCCGCTCAGTCGTTATACAGCCGTGTCAGCTGACTCCTGGGTATCCTTTCAGCCCCCACGGTCACCTGGTACGGCCGTCCGGAGCCAGTCGAGTACTGGACAACCGGCTGCCGTCGGCCGTGTGTTGGGTATAGCCGTCTGTCACCCGGTGGCAGTCTGTCTACGAGCAGCACACACCGAGATGGGATGCTCGGGGCCGGATGGCTGCCCTGTCTTCCCTCAGGAAATGGTGGGCTCTGCACTACCTGAGGGGTCTCGGGCGATAACAGAGACGCAGTCCGATGTGGCAGCCTCCACGTGGCGGATTGCGGGTCATGCTAATAGCCACACAGAGCCACACGTAAGTATTGCACTGTAGTATTCACCAGATTTGAGTGTGTTGCAGGAACCTGACATGTGACGCCACCTGTACCGCTGTTTCCGCTTCTAATGACGACGTGGTCAGGTGTCGGCTCTGCTGCAGTGTCCAGAGGACGCACGGGTTCTCCGACAGCATCATCTTGGTCGTGGTGGCGACTGTATCCGCCAGTGGGGGTGGTATTCAGGAGATCACTAACCTCTCGTCCTATTCTCCTCTCCATGCGGTGTACTCGACAACCACAGGTTCCCGACCAGACCGGTAGGCGGCGCTAGTGTCGCTGACGTGCTCTGTCTGCGGCTCTGTGCTCCCCTCCTCTGTCCGCTGCTCCTGTTGCTCTGCCCAGACCTCACAGGTGGGTCCCCCTCTTCTGGTGGTGTTTACTACACACATTGTCAGATGACCGGTACAGTGATAAGTAATGGACAGTGCACAGTGGACCGTGGTGCAATATATATTGACGATAAACCAGTCTGTGTTGTTTGTCACGCAGATGTTGTTTGCTGTTTATGGCGACTCCGTGTGCTGTGTAGTGTGTGTGTCACATATATCATCTATGGTGTTTGTTGTGTGTTTGTTGTGACTCCGTTGTGTTTGTTGTCTGTTACAGGTCCGGCCCGTACCGACATTGACTCACGACGATTCTACTGAGTTATACAGAGTCATGACTCAGTCACCGCCGAGCACCACACAGGGACGGTGACCGCGCCGCTGCAGCTGCAGCTGACAGGAAGGACGGCAGATAGCCGGACTAGTACCACCGAGTCCCAGAGCCGCAGGCAGGATGGTGCGGTGGACCCGGCGACGGTCCGGGGAGGGGACGGGGCGGAACAGCTATCTGCTCGGCCGAACGGCGCAGTTTGGAGTGGGCGTCGGTGGGTCCGGGTCAGGTCACTGTAGAGGTCGGTGGGTATATAGGTCAGGTCACTGTAGAGGCCGGTGGGTCCGGGTCAGGTCACTGTAGAGGTCGGTGGGTGCGGCTCATGTCTCGTCTCATCCCCGTACACGGCGGTACCTCACCGTCGCCCGGTGTCCCCTCCCCCTCGACGGTATGGCCGCGCGGTGCTCTCGACCCGTGGCTGGCCAGCCGGCGGCAGCTGGGCTCGGCTGGGCCCGGTGCTGGACGCCGGTCCACCAGCGAGCCGCCCCCCCCCCCCCCCGCCGAGCCGAGCGGTGTCCAGCAGTAGAGTTCTGCACGGCTGCAATTTTCGACAGCCTAGCCGCCCCACAGGCGTGGCTCCACAGCCACAGCCGCCCACAGCCGTGGCAAACTGTGGGCAGCCAGCCGTCAGCCGGCCGTGGATACTTTCAATGAAATACAACCAAATAGTATATTATCAAATTATATATTATATAAGCTGTTTTTAGTTAAAACATATAGGTTATAGCCAAACAGGGGCTCCGCCACGGTTTTGGGATGGGGGGGGGTGGGGTCCGACCCAAAAACAAAACCTCGCTGGCGGATCCAGGGTAGGCATTTTGGGCGAATTCATCATCATCATCATCATCACCATGTTTATTGGCACAAACTCGGATTAAATCAAGCAAATTTGGTGGAGAGTTGGTGGAGTTCATCCCCCCCTCCCTGCAGCTCCCGAATTCGATGAAAAATTGGCGTTTTTTCTAGAGTTCAAAGAAAACCTAACCATTTTTCGGATGAATTTTGGTTTAAACCGAAAAACCAAGGCTCAATTTCCACAAGGAATCGAAAACCGAGACGCTGAGCCCACTGACACCGACGTCCGACATAGCGGCTTCTCAAATCAACGTTCTTGAGGAATGGAGGTCGCTGTTGCTCGCTCCAAGGGCGATGTTAGCCATCAGACGGCGCATTAGGCTCTCAGTTACCGGGGTTACATGAGCAAGTAAATGCGTATCAGGAACGGATTTTCCTATTCGCTCACCATTGTAGTCCGTTTGTAATGCGCATTAACTCTGCTCATGTAACCCCGAGCAGTGACTGGCATGGGCTTGGGAATTCAGGGACCTTCATAGGCGCTCAGACGTAGGTTCTTAGGCCAGTATCGGGTCCTCCAAGGTCGTAGTTAACACGCGCACCGACGGGGGGGCGGATATCCGCCCCCCCCCTGAGGTTTTTTGCGAATAGCGGGAAAACCGCGGTGCGTAGCGCCGCGAAATTTGGTACGACTATTCTCTCATCAATTTTACACATGGTGTGCAAGTTTGAACCTCGTAACTTTTAAGGTCAGGTTACCAGGTCACTTTGAATGACCCAACCTCAAGTCACTTTATTGCAACTTTGTCACCATTCCAGAGCTACACTAGATGTCGGAGGCCTTTGAAAGTCGCAGGATGTTATTAGGTTATTAGTAGCTACAATTTTTTTATCTCGGAATTTTGATATCTGTGACCTAAGGTCAGGTCAATTTCTCGACCTTCCCATTATAAGTCAATGGGGGAAAAATCAACTCCCTGCTTTTACTACTAAAACGGGTCGGAATGGCCCCATATACCATACATGACTTCATATACAATCAACCTTCACTACCTTGAGGTCAGTTTTGCTGTTGGGCAGCTGTAAGGTCATGTAACGTCATCAAAGGTCACCAAAGTTTTTTTGCCAATAACTCCGTACAGGAACAAGATACAGCCGCGCGGATGGTCTCATTGTGTTCAGCTCATCAAGACGCATCGATTGATATAAATGATGACCTCGAGGTCACGTGACCTGAGGTCAATCTTTGACCTTGACCTTTCGAGGTCAACATATATATCATTCGATGCGGATTGACGAGAGGATCACGATGATGTCCTTAGTTTGTTCCTATCTTGACTAATTCGAAAGTTATTCGAGAAAAACTTCATATCTAGCACCGCCATTTTGACTTTTTCGACCCCTGTGACGTCATCTTTGACCTGACCTGAAAATGACCTTAGTAAAAATTGTAGATCTTGGCCGTGCGTATCCGATGCCGTTTACCGCTTGTCGCTATCTTGCTTCGTTCTCGAGATCTCAGGGGGGCGGTCATCCGCCCCCCCCCCGTCGGTACGAAGTTGGCGCAGACCCCCGTCGGTGCGCGGTTTAACCTTCGCCCCAGTGAGGGGGGGGGGCATATGTTACCATCCTGTCGCGTTTTTTGCGTGTGAATAAAAAACCGCGGTGCGTAGCGCCGCGCCGCTTGGAGTAGCTTTTTGTACATCAATTTCGGACAATTTGTGAAATTTTTACCCTAGCCCTCGCCCGCACATGGGGGGGGGGGTTGCCACCCCCCAGGTAGTCTTTCTGCTCTGCACTCAACATTTTTAGAGCTAGGAAGCTGCTTTTTAGTATACCTGCTCCTCTATCCTTTCTTGATGTCCACTGAAAATTTCAAGTTTCTGTGGTTTTTGGTTTCGGAGATATGACCTTGTTTTTCACGTCATGTCATGACCCAAATTGCCAATTCTCAACATCTTGCGTTGGCTATGGGCCTTGTGATCTTTTGACACCTTGATTTCGGCCTTTTTTGCCAATCGTACCTCCCACCTATCATGGAACATGTTGTTCGACGATGTACAGGTGTCAAGGTCAGGGTCAAGGTCACAGTGGCGGATCTACGTTGGGGCAAAATGGGCAATTGCCCCCCCTAAACGGAAAACCTCTGGGCAAACATATCTTTTTGCCCCCCCTAAAAAAACTACAACTTGAATACTAAAAATATGGTGTTTGAAAAGAAAATGTGAAATAAATGGAGGACTAGAAGGTTGTCATATTCGTGATATTAAGTTGTGAGCTGATAAAAAGTCCTCCACCCCATGAATGTCATTCCATCATCCATCAGCAGTGCTACTACTGCTTTTTACTGCTACTACAATCGCGGCTTTTTCATGAGCAATACCGTTATCTAACGGCACTGGCGGTCGCAGCCGCTAGAAAAAGGGGGGGAGCCAAACTCACACTCGCGGGACATAACATTTATCCGTCACCGGAGGGGGGGGGGGGTGATCGGCTAATTTTTACGTCCACGAGGCGCCGTGCAGTTGGCACTAATTATGCTTCATCCATGTCATTCTTGCGTCGAATCTTTAAGCACAATTTAAGGCAAAATCACCAGTTCCATTTCCCGTCCCACGGTGTTTCCACCGGTCGGGCCACTGCACCATGGCGACGGATCGGTGTAGCATATACTGGAAGGTCGGGCACGCGGATTTATGACCTTACCACTATAAAACAATTCGGAAAAGTACAGATACCTACCTCTTGCTTTGAACAAGCATGTCAAACCCAGAGAGCATTTTCAGACTATGACATTTACCCATATAGTTGTGTGGCGGCGGGAGAGAGTAGGTACACCGACCTCTGGAGACCAAAGGTTCCTGGCTTTCAAAATTGGCATCTGAGGGCCGCGCGTTACTCCTGCGGGCTTCGTAACGGCTCTATTGGAGCTCACTCAACCTACCTAGTTCTCATGCTGAAAAGACTGGCCCTGAGCCCTGAGGATTTCATCAGTCTCTGCCAGCCCCAAGACCCACAACGGCTCATGGGGTCCCGATGTCGAAATATGAGGGAATCTACGCGGGACCATCAGGACGTAAAGTGATCTCGATCAGGACCAACGTAAGGCTGTACAGGAGTCTGCGTAAGCCCTCTGATCTTCAGAAGCCCACCCATTTATGTTTTCACTTAGAGGCCAGATAAGGGCCATCAGAGACCAGTACAGTGCCTGCAAACTGCAAAGGCCAGTAGTTTGAGACCATCAGAGACCGAATTGGGCTCTCAGAGGCTAATGTGGGTCCTTACTCATTACAGGCCAACATGGGGCCCTCAGATGTCAGCGTGGGGCTCTAAAAGACCGGCATGAGCCGTCGTTGGACCCCAGAGGCCAGCAGAGGGCCCTCAAAGGCCAAGATGGGCCCTCCTCAGAGGCCAATGCAGGCCCTTAGAGGCCGGCATCGGGTCTTTAGCAGCCAGTGCGGGGCCCTCATTGGCACCTAAAGGTTCGTCTTAGGACACCAGAGACAGAAATAAGGCCACCAGAGACCGGTGGGAGACGCTCAGACGCCGGTTGGGGCCCCTGAGGCCGGTTAGGGGCCCTCATAGGCCAGATGTGGGGCTTAAGAGGTCGATGTGGGCTCTTAGCGGCCAACGTGGGCGCTTGACCGCCACTGAAGTTCCCTCAGAGGTCAGTGTAGGACGCTCAAAGACCGGCGTGGGAGCTATATTAATAGCTTGGAGTGGGTTTTTTGAGCCTTGTGACGATCGAATAAGGGCCAGGGCCCCATACACATATGGAGGCCCATCGGTTGTTTGAGGGGGGGGGGGAAATGATATAATGGCCCCCTTTATTGGCCTTTGGGGGGGCATGGCCCTGATGCCCCCCCCCCCCCCACGTGACCGCCACTGTGTACACATTACACACAGGCCTCTGAGATTGCATACTAGCTCATGCAAACTTTATGCAGGCCCCGGAGGTCCCACGCTAATCCTTAAGAAACCAAGCCGGCATACGGCGTCACCACCGGGCTTCTGAGGTGCACAGCACCAACCCATGAGATCTTACTTTAGTGTCGTAGAGCCACGCTCATTTGGCATGGCCCACCCGCCACTGCCGAAGAGGGTCTCATGCCAGCCATAGCTGGGCCTACGAGAGCCTCAAGTAAACCCACGCTGATATTCCATATAAGATCCGACCTTAACCCGCGCCCCGTAGGGGGGGCCGTGGGGGGGGGGGCCGAAACGGCCCCCCTGTCCTTTTTGGTCGATATCTCCTAAATGGCTGGAGATATCGCCACCAAACTTTCAGGACCCCTCTGGGCATCGATTTTACACATTGTGACCAAAAATTTTTCCAGAGGCTATGATAGGTTGGCCACAAATGACGTCAGAATGACGTCATGTTCTGTCATTTTCGACCGAAAAAAGACCTTCGCGAGAAGACCTGTCAGCCCTACAGCTTTGAAGATACAGAAAAATGATCAAGACACAAAAGATGTAGAATTGACAGGGCTACAAAACTGCAATCTCGGATTTTTGAAATTTTTGAGTTTTGACCCCCAAAAATTAAAAATGCATTTTTTTTTATATATAAGCCGAAAAATCCAAAAAGTTTTTTTGATTTTCGAAAAACCCGGAATATATGTGATAGTACCTACCGTCTTCTATCTACATACCAAATTTCAGATCGATACCTCGTTTTTTGGCCAATTTATAGCGAAAAAACTGTTCAAAAATGATGACGTCAAATTTTCAAACTCAATTTTTGGCAATTCTAGACCTCGAAGAGCAAAACAAAGACCACCATTGGACTCCCCGTGACAAGCTGCATCGAATCGATACCCATTTTATGCAAACATATCAACTTTGAAATTTGACCTAATTTGACCTGACCTTGACCTGACCTTCACCAAAACGTGATCTAGGCTGGCCCCAAAGGCTACCTAACCCACATAATCGCATTTTCATGTAAAATGGACCATAAAACATGTATCACACGACACTTTCATAATGTGACCCCCGGTGACCTGACCTCGCTGTGACCTGACCTGGTATCAGTGACCTCAGATAGCAAAGTATGTGTTTGACGAACAATTTACCATCGATGGTTTTCAATAAATTACCAATTTACTCGATTTCACAACACATTTCTTGAAATGCCTGTGAACGGTGAAAATCTGACCTTTGACCTGACCTGTGACGTCATCGGTTTGACTTAGGTCAATGAAATTTGGTCACAAGGTAGTTCCCGGGTGGGGCTATCGAACGCCGTATGAATTTTGAAAATCGGCCGGTAACTTTCCGAGATCTTAGGGGGGGCCGAAACGGCCCCCCCCTACGGGTGGTAGGGTCCGCCGGTAGCCCTACGGGGCGCGGGTTAATCGTGAACCGGTGCCAGCGACGCTGACCGCCAAATTGACAGAATGCGAAGCTGAGCCCACTCATGAGTAAAATTTACGTCCTTTGATGGCGCAAGAAAGAAAATGAAACAAACAAAAAGCTTTCTAGGACTTTTGTTCGATCTGAAAGGTGGGGCCAAAAGATAGTATGGCCCCACCTTTCAGCACCAAAGGGGGGCCATGGCCCCCGTGCCCCCCCCCCCCCCCCCTGGGACCGCCTATGTCTAACGGGGACAAACACAGAACGGCTCAGTCAGAGCTTTTGATTTGCGAGGTGTTGGAGAAGCTCAGTATGTTGTGGGAACTTGACGCTGTTCAGTGTGATTCCGTTGGCTGTTGCGCTGTGGTCCTATGTAGTCTGTAGAAGCATCGTTTATCTCCTCTCGAAAGTAACACTTATTGTATAATTTTGCTAGCTCGTGAAGTTTAGTCCCAAAGTTAATGAATGTTCATTGTAATTGCATCAATAAATGCAGGACCGAAAACAAATGCGCTGTTCTTCGTCTATTTCTTGTTGGGATTCTTAATCGACTGATCTCATTTTCTATTACCGGAAACAACTGTTAATACGTTTAACTACGTGGCAACCCTGACTGCGTATAGTATCGCAGGTACGCTGATGTGGCCTTTGGTCGTGGGCATTTACACATGAACCTGCTGCTGCGACCCTTATCGGTCTCCGGATACAGAAGCCCTTGAGAACCGGCGCGGGCGGACCTTTCGGACGAGGTCTTGCCGAGGTGATGCGGGAGGTAGAGGACGGACCGTCCATAGCGCCGGTGAGCTATTCTCTAACTATCTCCCGGAGTCAGGGTGGCTGCAATTTTTTTTGCGCTGCCCTGGCTTGGCCGGACTGACAAAAATGTAAAAAAAGATAATTCCCGAAATCCGAGGAGAAAAATAGGGGTAGCTCGTTTTTTTTGTTCCTAAGACTGGACGTTTGAAATTCTCGCCGACTTGCCTGGCGGCGCAATGTTTGCCCCCCCTAAACTCAAATCCTAGATCCGCCACTGCAAGGTCAACCTAGGTCATCTAAGATAATTGCGTTTTAGGCAAGTGGAATTTACTTTTTGTGAATTTTTTTTTTGACTGCATTTTTGGTAAAAGCTTCTCAGATCATGATTTCATGTAATATGGACACATCAACAATCGGCGCACACATCAGTACACACACAGACACACACAGACATACAAACACATATAATTGACCTTGACCTAACTTGACCTGAAATGACCTCAGCAGCAAAAACCTGATCGGGTAGTGTAACAAAGAGGTTCTAGCTGGCTTGGCACCAGAAAACGGCATCGTCATCGGTATATGATAAGCAGTGCACTTGATATCCAACGGTGACCCAAAACAGCAACATTTTTTAGCTTGACCTGACCTGGAAGGTCAATGACTGACCTGAGAAGGTAAAACTGGGTATCAATGTATTCGTCTCTTCCCAAAGAATCTGTTTGGTCTTTACCGCTAAGCTCTATCTCCAACAGGAACGAAATGGCGCGGAGGGGTGGCAACCCCCCCCCCCCCCCCCATGTGCGTTCTATGATGGAAAAATGGCATGTGCGGGCGAGGGTTAAAGGAAGGGTGCCACCTTTTGGACACAACGCAGTTTTTACAAGATTAGCCTCACATGAACCTAAAAACCGGCTTCACTTACCTATGCTCGAGACGGTCAGGATTGAATCCGCACGTGAAGTTATCATTTGCGAGTTTTGCTGCCAGCATTCGGGCAGGCAAAAATCTTCAGCACTATTTCCTCGTCGTGTTAAGGGTATTTTATAAAACATGAAATCAGCAAAGGTATGTATAAAAGTTATACTTTTGAAGCATGTTTTATCATTTTGAAAGGGTACATTTTTTCTTTATGGTATACACTTAAGTTTTAAAATTTTAATTGGGAAGTTTTTCTAGTAAGTTGCATGAAGGGTGAAGGGTTCCATAGATCTCTTAAGCATTGTAAAGGAAAAACCTTTACTCGACTTATTTGATGTTCTTTTGACGTATCTTACTTAGTTCAACTTACTCACTACAACTTAGTTCAAATCATGTTATCTTCTTCCTTTTTATTTGTTCATCTTTTTGTCTCAGTTGCGCCATCAATGCAAATGGCAGAATGATATGTTGCCATGACAACAGGATATGCCAGCCGTCCTAGCTGCCACATCAAACGACCTTGAGTTGTAATGGTGATATAAACAACGATCTTTTTTTTTGGCCAATGTATTAAATGCAATGTTTCGGTTTTTTGTATATTGTGGACGCGCTAACCACGTCTAAAAATTCAAATAAGTAAAATAGATTCATAGAACAAAAATTTCGGAAGGTGGCACCCTTCCTTTAACCCGCGCCCCAGTGGCGGTCTCAGCCACGGACGTATAAATAAACTGGACTGACGATCCCAATGGACCTCCTATGGAAGATAGTGAAGCCGACAAGGCGCCATTTTACGTTGCCAAAAACCCGTGCTCTGAAAGGTCATCGAGCCAATACAATTGGAATTGCGTCTAAACGGATGATCGGATCGAGATGCTGGTGGTACCGTTCGACGGGTAATGCTTTGAGGCAGGTGATGATGCATGTCACAGGTCATTCGGTGTAACGTGGCGCGTGCCACGTGCCGACAAAGTCAGGAAGGGCAAAAACCTTTAAGCGACGCTCCAAATTAAACGGTGGGCAACACAGGTGCCAAATTCGCAGGTCACATGTCCCGGTGTTTGACCATTAACCTATTGTATGCTCGGCAGCAGGGGGTGCGGAATTCACGCGCCAGGGACGAAAAACATGTTTTGAGGAGGCATCCTCCGATTCCGGAAAACCTTGACCTAGGCACACCAAATTTGGCACACTGACACGACTGGACGAGCGCTTTAAGGCGCTGTGCAAATAGATGTGCTGGGGTACACGGTGCACGTGCTGTGCACGTGCAAACCTTTTGATGTTGCACTCTGTGTCACATATACGGGCAGAGCGGGTAGCGCTAGCAAGCTCAAAGTGCCAAACTTACACAGGCCACCCGGAATGCATTCCCGCATAGTTATTGAGCATATCCATCTCCTGGTGGACCCCGAAGGTGCGCTCTGCACGTGCAAAAAAATTATCCGCGCCGGGCGGTGGGGATGCTTGGACACTGTGAGAGTGTTAACTAATAGCTCTGCGTGTGTCCGCTAGGTGGCAGGCCGGTAGCGAGCATCTGACCGGTCACTGCGCCAATAAACAGTACGCGGCTAGACACGAGCGAGTGCGTTTGTGCAGACGGAGCGCGGACGAGTACGAGAGACGGAGCGAACTCACACATGGCGCAGCCCGACGAGAACCCCGGCGGGGGCCCGGCCGCTAGTGACGATGAGAGTGAGCACGGTGCTGTGGTTGCCTTACCAGCGCAGTGGTTAAGTCGATTGACACAACCTGATAAACTCGACCTCTCTGTGGACAGAGGAGCCGCCTTCAAGACGTGGAAAACGCGATGGACCGACTTCGTCACACTTTCTGGCCTGACCGCACAGCCCAAGGCGGTGCAGTTGGCGATGCTGCGATCCTGCCTCTCGGACGACACCGTCCATATCGTCGAGAATATGGGGCTGTCAAGGTCAGACGGCGAGAACGTCAGCAAAATCATCGAGAATCTGGAGCGACACGCTATAGGACAAGTCAGCCAGGTGATGCAAAGGCGAGCATTCAACCTGAGAATCCAACAGGACGGCGAGACATTCGACGACTATGTGACGTGTCTCAGAGACTTGAGCAGGGACTGTGGATATTGTGATCGGTGCAGAGACAGCCTTATTCGCGATCGAATTGTAGTGGGTATCCGTGATGCGGATGTCATCAGGCGTTTGTGTGCCATCCAAAGTCTGACTCTGGACGAGGCGATAAACATTTGTCGGTCAGAGGAGTGTGCGGCGCGCGACGCCCTTCAGATCGCGGACGGCAGCGTTGGCCCGGGCGTGGCGGCTGCGCGGCGTGGCCGGTCGGTGGTGCCGCCCGCGGGCACGGTCGGTCGAGGTCGGCGGCCGGACCGTGACGTCACTGACCGCGTTTGGACTGGGCCGGTGGACCGGCGTCGGGCGCAGCCCGCCCCTCCCCGTGCGGCCCGGCCCGCTGCCGACCGGCAGTCACGTGATCGCCCGGGCGAGGCCTGTCGCCGCTGCGGCCGCGGGCGATGCCGGGGAGAGAACAGCTGCCCCGCCATTGACAGCGAGTGTTTTCGCTGCGGTGAATACGGCCATTGGGGCCGTATGTGCGACAGGAGACTGGGGCCGAGAAGGGCCAATGCGGTATCCGTCGGTGAGAGCGCCTGTGAAGACGACTGTACTCAGCTGAATATGGTGACGGTGAACGGTGTTCAGCATAGATCGGCGCCGACGGTTGCAGTGGACGTGTTCGGTACCAGGCGCGGGAAGTTGCGAGCTCTTCCAGACACTGGAGCCGACATCAGCCTGGCCGGCCCTGAGTTTGCAGAGACGTTCGGCCGTGGTCGCATGACACCTTCAACAGTGCGTCCGATGGTGGTCGACGGCCGATCCTGTGACTCCATAGGCAAGGTGGAGGTCACAATCAGGATGGGAGACATCGAAGTCAACGAGCAGGTCCACATCATTCCTGGAGTCAAGCGTCTGATCCTGTCGTGGAAGACGACGCAGCGCCTCGGCATCATTCCAGAGGACTACCCCGAACAGAAGTGGAACATTCCTCAGGACATCACGGCAGCGGTATCGGCGCGGCGGACAATCACACGGCCAGCCGAGCGGCAGACGGCGGCGCTCGGCCCGCTATCCGAGCGGCAGACGGCGGCGTTCGGCCCGCCGGTGGAGCGGCAGACGGCGGCGCTCGGCCCGCCGGTGGAGCGGCAGACGGCGGCGCTCGGCCCGCCGGTGGAGCGGCAGACGGCGGCGCTCGGCTCGCCGGTGGAGCGGCAGACGGCGGCGCTCGGCCCGCTATCCGAGCGGCAGACGGCGGCGCTCGGCGCGCCAGCGGAGCAGCGGGCAGCGCGGACCGGCGCCCCAGGGCTAGCGGAGCAGCGGGCGGCGCGGTCCGGAGCACCAGGGCCAGCTGAGCAGCGGGCGGCGCCGGCCAGCGCACCGACGGAGCAGTGGGCGGCATTGCTCCGCGAGTACAACGACGTATTCAGCGAGAAGATCAACATCATCCCAGGAGAGAAATACAAGATTGTTCTGAAGGAAGACGCTCAACCGTACGCTGTTCATGCTCCTCGGCGCATTCCGTTCGCTCTCAGGGAGCCCCTGAAGAAGGAACTGGATAAACTGGAGAAGGATGGTATGATTATACCAGTGACGACACCGACAGAGTTTTGTGCACCAATTGTCGTGGCTCCCAAAAAGGACGGAGGCATCCGCATGTGCGTCGATTTCACGAAGCTCAACAAATCTGTGCGCAGAGAACTGTACCAGTCTAACACCCCGGCAGAGTGTGTGGCGTCGATCGTCGACTCTGCGAGATGGTTCAGCGTCTTCGACGCCTCCAAGGGGTATCACCAGTGTCCGCTGGAAGAAGAGAGCCAGCCACTGACCACATTTATAACGCCCTTCGGGCGTTTCATGTGGACGAGGGCTCCATTCGGAATCAGCTCGATCTCCGAATTCTTCAACCGGAGGATGGACGAGTGCTTCAGAGACATCCCAGGCATTCAGCGCATCGTCGACGACGTTTTGATCTGTGGTGCTACCAAAGAAGAGCTGGAGGACCGTGTCCGGCTCTTCCTGGAGAGGTGTCGCGCGCGCGGTGTGACGCTGAACGTGAAGAAAGCGCAGCACATGCTACCGGAGGTGCGCTTCGCAGGCTTCTTGGTGACACATGGTGGTTACAGGCCGGACCCAGAGCTGCTACGAGCCATCGCCGCCTTCCCTGAGCCACAGAACGTGACGGACCTGAGGAGTTTCTTCGGACTCGTTAATCAAGTCGCGCCCTTCTCGGAAGAAGTGACGCATCATCTGGAGCCACTGCGCCACCTACTGAGCACCAAGCGAAGCTTCTGTTGGGACAACTGCCACCAGTCAGCGTTCGAAGCAGCTCGACTGGCGCTATCATCGACAAGGAGCCTGGGATACTTCGATCTCACCAGGCCGACGCTGCTATCTACTGATGCCAGCAGACTTCATGGACTGGGTTTCATCCTTCAACAGAAGCAGCAGAACGGAGAATGGCGCGTGATCCAGGCTGGGTCACGGTCACTGACGGATGCTGAAACGCGATATGCCACAATTGAGCTGGAGCTCTTGGCAGTGGCGTGGGCAGTCAGCCGCAAGTGTCGACTCTTTCTGAGTGGAATGCAGCACTTCGACATCCTGGTTGACCACCGTCCATTGATCAGCATATTGAACTCCAAGAACATGGACGAGATTGAAAATTCGAGGCTACAACGCCTTCGAGGGCGTATCAGCATGTACAACTTCACGGCAAGCTGGACGAAGGGGAAGGAGCACCAGGCAGCTGACGCCCTGTCGAGATCACCTGTCGACTCTCCGACGGCTGAAGACGAGCTGGCTGAAGACGACACGGTAGCCAGCATCAACGCAGTGGTATGCAGCGCTCTGGAAGAAGCACAGTCAGACATTCGTCTGGATGACGTGCGGCGCGCGGCCGACCACGATGAAGAGGCCAGGCAGCTGATCCAGACGGTCCTCACTGGCTTTCCGGCGAGTAAGACGGACCTCCCGGAAGTCATCCGACCGTACTGGGCAGCGCACGATCGGCTGACAGTGGAAGACGGTGTTGTTCTGTGTGGATGTCGGCTAGTCATACCAAGACCGATGCGAGCAGCAGTTCTCACTGAGTTACACGCATCACACATGGGGAAAGAAAAAACGAAAAGTCGAGCGCGCCAGGCCGTGTACTGGCCCGGCCTAGATAATGATATAGAAAATATCACGAGAAGATGTGCGGCATGTCAAGCGGAGCTGCCGTCACTCCCCAAGGAACCCTACCTCAGGAGGAGTCCTCCTTCACGTCCGTTCCAGCACCTATGTACAGACCTCTTCCAGCACGCGGGTCAGTACTTCATGGTGGCGGTGGATCCGTTCTCGGGGTGGCAGTTCTCACGGCACCTGGGAAGAACGATGAAATCAGCTCGGGTGATCGCAGAGCTAAAAAGTATATTCTGCACGGTGGGAGCACCCGAGACAATCTTCAGTGACGGTGGCCCACAGTATACGTCTAGGGCCTTCAAGCAGTTCATGGAGCAGTGGAAAGTGGAGCACGTCATCTCATCGCCGCATTACCCTCAGTCAAATGGACGAGCAGAAGCTGGGGTCAAGGCCGCAAGCAAGCTGATTCGCAGGTGTTGGAAGTCGCCTGGTGGATTGGACGTCGACGCGTGGACCCGCGGCGTACTGCAGCAGAGAAACACACCGGGACCGGGCGGCAGGAGTCCGGCTCAGATAGTGTTCGGCCGACCAGTCCGAGACACTCTGCCGGCTCACCGACGTGTCTTCGATCCTCGCTGGCAAAGATCGGCTGATGAAGCTGACACAGCTGCCGCCGATCTGAAGGACGACTCAGAGCGGCGCTACAATCAGCACGCCAGAAATCTGCCTGTCCTGCGCGTCGGCAGCCAGGTGATGGTGCAGAACCACGTCAACAAACGCTGGGACCGCTCCGGAGTGATTACTGAAGTTGACGGCAGGAGGCGGAGGTACTTCATCCGGCTCCCCAGCGGACGTGTCCTCACCAGGAACCGCAGGTTCCTTCGCCAGCGATACGCTTACTCGGAACCGCACGCAGTCAGCTCCCCGGCGGTGGAAGAGGAGCAGACGAGACTGAAACCTGCACAGGCTGCGCAGCAGCTACGACGGCAGCAGCAGCAGCAGCAGACGAGTCTGAAACCTGCACAGACTGAGCGGCGGCAACAGCAGCAGCAGCAGCCACTGAGGCGATCGACGAGAATAAAGAAACAGACGCGCAGACTCATCGAGGAAATGTGAAATATTCCCCGACTCTGTCGTTAGTTTGCGAATATTTCATGACTGTGTAAGGTGAATGTTCTCAGCAACTTGAGTTATTACCCAGGGAGTGAGGTGTTTGGTTCTATCATTGCGGTGTTCTGGTGTTAGGCACTTTCTGTGCCGCTTTGAACTGTCCGTTGAGTTCCGTCTATTTTGGACTAATCGTCTTTTATTTTCTGTATTTATTTTTTCGTTGTTCACCGCTCTGGTGATTTGATTGTCTCAATGTTTATTCATATATTTAGATTGAAACTGGTGTGGGGGTGTGAGAGTGTTAACTAATAGCTCTGCGTGTGTCCGCTAGGTGGCAGGCCGGTAGCGAGCATCTGACCGGTCACTGCGCCAATAAACAGTACGCGGCTAGACACGAGCGAGTGCGTTTGTGCAGACGGAGCGCGGACGAGTACGAGAGACGGAGCGAACTCACACAGACACCCCATGTAGGTTTATGTAGATATCTCGAAAACGGCGTTGTGGAGCGCCGCCGTTTTTAGCACACTCTTTCATGTTTTTTCACACATGCTGCATAACTTTCAGACCCAGGTCACTCAAGGTTAGGTCACCAGGTTACGTCCAAGTGGCCTTACCTTAGGAAAAGTTAAAATGCCCGTCATAGCTACACAGACTGAACAATCGGTCTAAAACGTTGGCAGCGATTACTAAGAGCACCACAAAACGTAAAGTACCTCTACCTCCGCTATTTCACTGTCACTGTCCTAGGTTTCTGTTGATTTTGCGACCTTTCTATTGTAGGTAAGTCAATGGGAGACAATTGAACTGCGCTTCTGTTGCACGAAACTCATATTAACATACTAAACAATGCACTCAAATAACGGGACACGGGTAGCAGGGAAACGTGACATATTTAACCCGCGCACCGACGGGGGTCTGCGCCAACTTAGTACCGACGGGGGGGGGGGCGGATGACCGCCCCCCCCCCCCTGAGATCTCGAGAACGAAGCAAGCTAGCGACAAGCGGTAAACGGCATCGGATACGCACGGTCAAGATCTACAATTTTTACTAAGGTCATTTTCAGATCAGGTCAAAGATGACGTCACAGGGGTCGAAAAAGTCAAAATGGCGGCGCTGAATATGGAGAGAGTTTTTCTCGAATAACTTTCGAATTAGTCAAGATAGGAACAAACTAAGGGCATCATCGTGATCCTCTCGTCAATCCGCATCGAATGATATATATGTTGACCTCGAAAGGTCAAGGTCAAAGGTTGACCTCAGGTCACGTGACCTCGAGGTCATCATGTATATCGTTCGATGCGTCTTGACGAGCTGAACACAATGAGACCATCCACGCGTCTGTATCTTGTTCCTGTACGGAGTTATTGGCCAAAAACCTTTGGTGACCTTTGATGACGTCACATGACCTCACAGCTGCCCAACAGCAAAACAGACCTCAAGGTAGTGAAGGTCGATCGTATATGAAGTCATGTATGGTATATGGGGCCATTCCGACCCGTTTTAGTGGTAAAAACAGGGAGTTGATTTTTCCCCCATTGACTTATAATGGGGAGGTCGCGAAATTGACCTGACCTTAGGTCACCGATATCAAAATTCCGAGATATACAAATTGTAGCTACTAATGACCTAATAACATCCTGCGACTTTCAAAGGCCTCCGACATCTACTGTAGCTCTGGCACGGTGACAAAGTTGCAAAAAAGTGACTTGAGGTTGGGTCATTCAAAGTGACCTGGTGACCTGACCTTGAAAGGTAGGAGGTTCAAACTTGCACACCATGTGTAAAATTGATAAGGGAATAGTCATACCAAATTTCGCGGCGCTACGCGCCGCGGTTTTCCCGCTATTCGCGAAAAACCTCAGGGGGGGGCGGATATCCGCCCCCCCCGTCGGTGCGCGGGTTAATCGGGAAATTGCACCTGTGACCTCTACTTATGCCCTGGGGTTATTTCAGGTCATGACAGCCATCCACAACATTTTGACAGTAACCTTTGGTAGAGACATGCAAGAGCGCTGAAAACACTTTTGATATGTTTAGTTCAACTTCGTAAATTGAGGTTGTTGCGAGTTCTACGGGTCATTTATCAGGAATGTCATGTTTGTTTTGATCACAGCTGATGTTTTCATGCATTTAGGCCAGGTCGGGTCAGGTCAGGTCAGGTCAACCAGTAGGTGTCCTGCCGCTTATCCATAGTAGGTGTCAACCACCACTGATGGCGTCGTAACATGTTACGAAGGCAATGAAACTATAACTTCTTAAATGTTAACACGCGCAGTAGAAGGGTTGCGAGTACTACGCCCAGTGGAAGGGGGGGGCGGATGTCGCCCCCCCCCCTCAGCTCCCACTGGAGCTAGAAAGACGAAATTTGGAGGGTAGGTGGGGGCCATGGGGAACTCTGTTGTGTGTGAATTTCATGACCCTAGGTCAATATCTTCAAGGTCAAATGAGGTCAAATGTGGTCAAATCTGCAATATTAGCGATTTTTTTTGCGTTTACACGCCGATAACTCACATTTTTAACATTTTTGTGTTATGACTGCAAGAGCTTTTGCCTTTTGCGCTACCCACAACTAATCTTTTTTGTCATATTTTCATTTTTATGGTGGTAAATGAAGCGCACTTCAATTGTCTCCCATTTACTTACCTACAATAGAAAGGTCGCAAAATCAACAGAAACCTAGGACAGTGACAGTGAAATAGCGGAGGTAGAGGTACTTTACGTTTTGTGGTGCTCTTAGTAACCCCTGCCAACGTTTTAGACCGATTGTTTAGTCTGTGTAGCTATGACGGGCATTTTAACTTTTCCTAAGGTAAGGCCACTTGGAGGTAACCTGGTGACCTAACCTTGAGTGACCTGGGTCTGAAAGTTATGCAGCATGTGTGAAAAAAGCATGAAAGAGTGTGCTAAAAACGGCGGCGCTCCACAACGCCGTTTTCGAGATATCTACATAAACCTACATGGCGTGTCCAAGCATCCCCACCGCCCGGCGCGGATAATTTTTTTTGCACGTGCAGAGCGCACCTTCGGGGTCCACCAGGAGATGGATATGCTCAATAACTATGCGGGAATGCATTCCGGGTGGCCTGTGTAAGTTTGGCACTTTGAGCTTGCTAGCGCTACCCGCTCTGCCCGTATATGTGACACAGAGTGCAACATCAAAAGGTTTGCACGTGCACAGCACGTGCACCGTGTACCCCAGCACATCTATTTGCACAGCGCCTTAACCCTCGCCGGCCGAGGGGGGGGGGGCGGGTGCCGCCCCCCCCCCCCCATAGGGTTTTTTTCGCGATAGCTCCGAACACGCTGGCGATAGCGAGCTGAAACTTGGCATACCTGACCTTTGATCCAAGCCGCATCTTTTGACACCAACCGCATTTTTGGGTCAGGTCAGGTCACTGACCTATGACGTCATAAGTGAACCTCTGCACGGTCTTCAGATGTCGCAACTTCGCAACGCCCTCACTGCCAGAGGAGATGTCACAGGGAAATGAAACTTGCAGGATCTAGTATCCATTATGAGTCCCACAACTTGTATATCTCGGATTTTTCCTAAAGGTCATATGAGGTCAGGTCATTTTCGTGACCTCACCATTATAAGTCAATGGGGAAAAATGAAAACTGCTATTCTGGCGCCGGGAACGATCTCCAACTATCTCAAGCACACAGAATCGTGATTTTATGCACTCCTTGCAAGGTTAGATGCGTCACTTTTGCAATGTTGACCTTGCGTGACGTCATTTATGACGTCATCAAGGTCATATTAGTTTTTCGTCAATAACTCTTGATCAAATTGAGCTAGCGAGTCGGGAAAGCCACCAATGGACTCAGGAAGACCTGCCGAATCGAATGATATGCGACATGACCTCTTTCGACCAACTTCGTGACCTGGGGGTGCTGACCTGACCTTGACCTGAGGTCAACACCCCAAGTTGACCTGACCCGGACAAAAAGTATATCATTCGACGCGCCTGAGCGAGACGAACACGATGCTGCCAAAATCGGCGCTCTGCGGCCGTTTTTTGCGAAGTTATTCACCAAAAACTGAACCGTACCTTGGGGCACTTGACCTGACCTCAGAGGTCACCGGTTGACCTAGGACCTTAAAATCGGGTACCAATCTCTGCGTCTCGTAACGGCGCACACGCTCGTTTTTTCCGCGACGCGCTAGCTCCACCAGGGGCGAAACGGCGAGGGGGGGGGGTCGTACCCGCCCCCCCCCCCCTCGGCCGGCGCGTATGTAGAAAACCAATAGGTCCGGCGAGGGTTAACCCTATTAGTGGCAGGCTCCTGGCTACCCCATACCTATTAGTGGCAGGGGGGGCTGTTTACGACCCCCCCTTGATATCTCGAGATCTAACCGGCCGATTTTCAAAATTCAAACGGCATTCGATTTGGCTCAACGAGATCTACATTTCTAAAAAAAAAATAAATTTAAAAAATGTCAATAGGGGGGTAGAGGGGGGTAAAAACGGGCAAATTGCAGATACATTTTAGACTGTTTATCACGGCCAGGTTTCTGAACCAATCTTAACGCAACTTTTGCCGATCGATAGAGAATGAACCAGGAATTCACATGGATCCTAAAAATATGCATTTTCAAAAATCATAGGCGGATACAGATAATTGAGATTGGGGGTACACAAAAAGTATAGTAAATAAGGTTTTTGTTGGTACTGTTTCTAAAAAGGGTGGCAATGGTCTTGTTATGTTACAATTTTCTTATGAGAGAACGACTAAAATTGTATTGGTCACGCATAGGCGGTGTCAGGGCACCTATGTTGGGAGGTAAAAAATAACCCCCCTTTTCGGACGCCTGGATCCGCCTATTATAGCAAAAACGTGTCAAAAGAGGATGCACAATAACTTTGTATATGTTATCACATGATACCTTTCATTCACTGTTCGTAAAACTGGTGCAGCATCGTGATCTTCGCCCAAATGACTCGCTTCACGAATAGGACCCCCAATTCCCAGTGCTCTGGAGCCGCCCCTGGTAAAGTTATGAACTTGAAATTTTCAGGGAATGTGCCCAATTCTGTTTTAGGAAAAGTCAGAAAATTTCAGCATCGTAGCTTCAGCGGTTTCGGAGATATTCCCGAAAAACCTGAGGGGTGGATAAAAACAACCCCCCCCCCCCTGCCACTAATAGGGTTAAAGCGCTCGTCCAGTCGTGTCAGTGTGCCAAATTTGGTGTGCCTAGGTCAAGGTTTTCCGGAATCGGAGGATGCCTCCTCAAAACATGTTTTTCGTCCCTGGCGCGTGCATTCCGCACCCCCTGCTGCCGAGCATACCATATGTTAACCCGCGCCCCACTGGGGTCTGTGTATAACACGCCCTACTGGGGGGGTTTATAAGAAGATATTTAGCAAGTTTTAGCTAAATATCTTCAAAAATGGCCAAGTTATACGCATTATTGCAAAAAAAATTCACAATTATTAATTTTTCAAATCAATTTTTCAGTACGTATTTGGCATCGTACACCAATATAAATGGCACCATCGTGTTCCTGAGCTCAAACTGCATCCAATAGACACCTTTTTTGTTGAAAAATTTCAACTTCAAAATTTGACCTTTTTTGACCTGAAAGTGACCTGACCACGAGTTAGTCATAATCATGCGTTCTGTCACATATATTCCGGTTTTTTCGAAAAGTCAAAAACTTTTTGAAAAAAATATAAAAATATAAATTTTGAATATTATTATATAAAATTTTCGAAATTTTCAAAATTTTGAAAATCCGAGATGGCAGTTTGATAGCGCAGTCAATTCTGAGTTCTTTCATGCAAAGAAATTGGATCTAGCTTAAAAACTGAGCTCTTGGGAGCGATTGCCGTGGTTCAATGTTTTGCGTCGAAATCGGACGAACATGACGTCACTCTGACGTCATTTCCGGCCGACCTATGGTAGCTACGAAGTTCAAATTTTGACACAAAGTGTCAAATTGATGCAGCCGAAGGTACTGAAAGTTTGGCGTCGATTCGTCAAGCGGTTTGGAAGTTATCGCAGAAAAACGGGAGGGGGGGGCTATAAATAGCCCCCCCCCAGTGGGGCGCGGGTTAATGGTCAAACACCGGGACATGTGACCTGCGAATTTGGCACCTGTGTTGCCCACCGTTTAACTTGGAGCGTCGCTTAACCCTATTCCTGGCGGGCTCCGCCGGGACAAGAAACTGGCGGGGGGGGGGCCGATTCGGCCCCCCCCCCTGAGATCTCGAGAACGAAGCAAGATAGCGACAAGCGGTAAACGGCATCGGATACGCACGGCCAAGATCTACAATTTTTACTAAGGTCATTTTCAGGTCAGGTCAAAGATGACGTCACAGGGGTCGAAAAAGTCAAAATGGCGGCGCTAGATATGGAGAGAGTTTTTCTCGAATAACTTTCGAATCAGTCAAGATAGGAACAAACTAAGGGCATCATCGTGATCCTCTCGTCAATCCGCATCGAATGATATATATGTTGACCTCGAAAGGTCAAGGTCAAAGGTTGACCTCAGGTCACGTGACCTCGAGGTCATCATGTATATCATTCGATGCGTCTTGACGAGCTGAACACAATGAGACCATCCACGCGTCTGTATCTTGTTCCTGTACGGAGTTATTGGCCAAAAACCTTTGGTGACCTTTGATGACGTCACATGACCTCACAGCTGCCCAACAGCAAAACAGACCTCAAGGTAGTGAAGGTTGATCGTATATGAAGTCATGTATGGTATATGGGGCCATTCCGACCCGTTTTAGTGGTAAAAACAGGGAGTTGATTTTTCCCCCATTGACTTATAATGGGGAGGTCGCGAAATTGACCTGACCTTAGGTCACCGATATCAAAATTCCGAGATATACAAATTGCACATACTGGTACCCTAACTAAACCCTGAAGAGAAGAAATTGATCGGTCAAAAACTCTAGCTCTGGCGTGATTGTAAACTTTTCTGAGGTAGGGTCACCAAACCGCCTCTGGTGACCTGACCTGAGGTCAGATCAACTCAAAATTTTCAGACATGTTGCGTAGAAGCCTTTTAGGAAAAGTCAGAAAATTTGAGCTTCCTAGCTCAACGCGTTTGGGAGAAATAACCAAAAAACCTCAGGGGGGGGGGGCTCCTGAGGCCCCCCCCCCCGCCAGGAATAGGGTTAAAGGTTTTTGCCCTTCCTGACTTTGTCGGCACGTGGCACGCGCCACGTTACACCGAATGACCTGTGACATGCATCATCACCTGCCTCAAAGCATTACCCGTCGAACGGTACCACCAGCATCTCGATCCGATCATCCGTTTAGACGCAATTCCAATTGTATTGGCTCGATGACCTTTCAGAGCACGGGTTTTTGGCAACGTAAAATGGCGCCTTGTCGGCTTCACCTGAATGGAGGTGGTTGCGGGTCCAGTTTATTTATACGTCCGTGGTCTCAGCCAACTTCGCCCTAGTGAGGGGGGGGGGGGGCATATGTTACCACCCACCTCTAACTCAAAAACTAAGAGGGCTAGAAAGACGCGGTAAAAAGCAGTCGATAGCTCTCAATGCGTACGTTTGAAAGTATTTCGGTCATTTTTCACCTTACAGCAACATTGGGGTCACCAGAGGTCATCAAAGGTCAAAATTTGCCAGTTATCATTATATTTTTCAGAAAACATGCCGCTATCTCAAGAAACTATGGTAGCTAGAATAACGCAGGGAAAAGCAATCGATAGCTTTTGAACTCTGCTTTTGAAAAGGTCTTATCAATATTGACCTCAGGTCAACGGTTTGGCTTCCAGAGGGCAAAAAGTCCAAAAATAGCTGTTTTTACGAAAAGTGTTTTTCGACAATAACTTTCGACTACAAAAAGCCACGACATTTCTATTGCCAGAATCGTGTTCCTCTCGCCGAGACGCGTCGAATGAACTATAATTTGACCTTGAAAGGTCAAGTTGAAAATTTGACCTCAGGTCAAGGTCATGACCTTACCGGAAAAGGTCATGTTGCATATCAGTCGATGCGTCTCAACAAGGCAAACACAATGAGACCATCCCCAGCGTTCTATCTCTTTCCAATCGCGAGTTATTGGCAAAAAACTGTTTGTAGCCTCAAGTGACCTCGGATGACCTGTCTAGAGGCTATCAGCAAAAATGACACCTTGGTCATCACGAGTGGACTAAATCATTGTGATTCTGAAATATTTGGACTGTTCCGATGCGTACACACGGATCTAGAGGCATTTTCATTTTTCTCCATTGACTTGTAATGGAAAGGTTTCGCCACTGACCTGACCTTAGGTCACGGATATAAAAAATCCGGGATATACAAATTGTAGGCGCCCATAACAGCATGCAATCCACCAAGTTTGAAACCTTTCTGACAAACACTGCAGGCTGGACATGATTGCAAACTTTTTTTTAGGCTTGGTCAGTTAACTTGACCTGGTGACCTGACCTGACCTGACCTGGGGTCAAAAATTTCACACATTGTCCAAAATTGATGTACCAAAAGCTACCCCAAGCGGCGCGGCGCTACGCGCCGCGGTTTTTTATTCACACGCAAAAAACGCGACAGGGTGGTAACATATGCCCCACATATACCTGCCGGACTCGGTAGGCGACTACCGGCGGTCACATGACATCGAACGGCGGTCAAGGTCAGCCGCCTGCGACGCGGTCGCGGGCGGCCTCGGTGCGGGCGGCGGAGACTGAGGAGCTGAAGCTGGACTCCATCGTGGAAGCGGTTGTGGCCCGACTCACGCAGTCCGGCCTGGTGGTGCCGACGACAGTGACTCCGGCGGCGGCGGCGGCGGCGGGCGCGGCGGCGGCGTCGGAGGCGGCTACGGAGGCGGTACCGGACGCAGTCGCCGTGAAGGTCGAGTACGACGAGGAGGAGGAGGTCGGCGTCCCGCCTCCGTCGCGGCGTCGGCTCTGGCTGGAGGAGCTGAGAGCTCAGCTCAACGCGTCTTCTCATCTCGGCGTGCGGGAGCGGGAGGAGGCCAGGAGCCTGCTCATTATTGGAGACACGGCCGGCCCGCCCCCTGAGCACCGTTCCTGGTACTGGGGGCGGGTCCGGCTTTTTCTGATCGTTGCGCATCACGGCTGGGCGGCGGCGGTGCGTGACTCACGCGGCTCTGAGATGGAGAGGCTCGGCATCCGTCTGAGCCCCGCCGCCGCCCTGCCGCCCCCCTTGGCGCGCCCGGTCGCCCCGCCGGCCTCCGGGGGGCGGGGGCGGCCCTCTCGCCCGTCCGGACTGCGCGCCCCGTCCGGGGGGCGGCGTCGGCGGCCGCACCGCGGCGCAAGAATTAGGGCGGTGCTGCGGGCGGCGTTCGGGGCGACGGTTCCGGTGCCCCTTTCCGGCCCCTCGCCGCCTGCGACATCTCCGGAGCCGATCTCGGCCGGGGACGGCGCCCCGGCAGCCCTGCCGGGGCAGAGTACTGTAGCTGATGGCGATCCCGAGGACATCTGTCGGCGACTCCTCAACTGTTGGTGACTGAGGACGGCGGCGCGCCGGTGTCGCCGTGGGCGGCGTCGGCGCCGGCTGGCGACGCGGCGCTGCCGGTGGCCGGCGACGGACAGTGGGGGGCGGTGCCGGAGGATCTGCTGCCGGTTGGCGGCTCGCCGCTCGGTTTCGTCGGCTCGCGTCGGCTGCCGGTGGGCGGCGGCTCACGGGTGCGGCCTCCGCTTCGAGTGAGAGTGGACCCTGACGTTTTTTCAGCGCACCCTCGCGTACGTAGCGTTCTCAGCCGGGGCCTGAAGGTACGCGTGCCGGCTACGGTGCCGGCTGTGTGGCGGCCGACGCAGGTGTCGCCATTAATGACTCAGGCAGTGGCGGACTTTGTGGAGGCTGGTGTTCTGGCGCCTGGACGGCCGAGGGCGTGCTATAGACTTTTTGCAGTTCCAAAGACGCCTGGTGTGGCCCGCGCCGTTTACGACCTCTCTGTGCTGACGCCGTACATGCCGCGCCGTCAATGTAAGCTACCGTGTGTCGAGAGGGCCCTTCAGGCGGCCGCTGAGGGCTACCGTTTTGCGATAAAGCTCGATTTGAGGGACGGCTACTACCATATTCCGTTGTCTCCGGCGGCGTCCGTTTATTTTGGTGTCCTATACAAGTCAAAAACGTATGTTTTTCGAAAACTGCCGATGGGGTTGAGTACAGCCGCTAACGAGATGCAGTGGTTCGCGTGTGCTACAGTTAAAGTCATACAGGAGCGATTTCCCGGTGTTATTGGTCTAGTTTATTTGGACGACTTTTATTCATGTCTCGCTGTGCCTCACATTTGTCCGGTATTGCTGATTTTCTTGTCAATATAGGTTTTCAGTTGAACTATGCCAAGTCGATTTTGTCGCCTGTTTCCAGACTTGTTTATTTGGGTGTTGAGATCGATCTCAATGCCGGTTGCACGCACGTGGCGCCCGACACCCTGTGTCAGCTGCGCGATGCGCTGTCCGTGTGTAGCGAGCAGTGGCCTGTTTTGTGGCGTCAACGTCTGGCGGGATATTTGAATTTTGTCAGGCCATGTATAAAGATTCCTCTGGAATTAGTGCGCGCGGTTCATGACGGAGACCGTCGAAGTTGCATTGCGTCATTGCTATTTATTACTGATTCGTCACCGCTAACGGCCGCCGATTTGTTCAATTGTCGCGAGGTTCATGAGCGTGCCGTCTATGTCGACGCGACACCTGACTGCATTGGCATCGTTCAACAGGGCTGTTTACCCGTCTCTATTAACCCGCGACCGCCTGGGGGGGGGGGGTCGGATCCGACCCCCCCCTCCGTTTTTCTTGAATAACTCATGAACCACTTTCGCTATCTACTTGAAACTTGGCATACCTTCTCCCCCATCAATTTGACGTCTCCTGTGCAACTTTTAAGAAAAAAAATCCAATTTTTTTAAGATATATCGATTTTAGTGATGTAACTACATGGCGTTTTTAGTCAAAAAGTGGTAAATGTTTAAAAAATCGCAAAAAATCAGGGTTTAAAGCAAATTGCAAATTAAGGACATGAAAAGACGCTGCTCAACGAGTTCTTTAAAATGGCTATCTCGGATTTTCCATAAAATGCGTTTTTCACCCCTAAAAATTCAAAAAACTATATTTTTTGGAAAACAGCTAATAAAATCCAAAATTTTGGGAATTTCCAAAAAACCGGAGTATATGTTGTAGAGCTCTATTAGAACATTAGATACCCCAAATTTCAACTTTCTATCTTGATTTTTGACCCCCAAATTGTAAAAAATAGCTCCAACATGTATAGGGCATGGTGACGTCATAAGCATTTTCGTGAATTAGAGGTACTTCTGAACATCGCATGTGAAAACAAATGGCACCACTAGATTCCTGGGACAAAGCTCGTCTAGAAAAGTGCATTTTATGTCAAAAATAAAAAGTTGAAAAATTGACCTTTTTTCTCAGCCCTCGTATAGTATAAACGATTTTTTATGCTTTCAATGCACACTTATCACCAGCACAGTGACTTGGGGTCACATATAACCATTACCATCGGATTCGGTGTGAAAAATAAGCCATAAAACATGTGTCGCACGCCCATGTAGCAGAAATTGAAAACCGTGACCTTTCGTGACCTGACCTGACCTTGACCCGTACTTAGTATGACCCCTATACACACATGGTACCTTCACTAGGCCTTTGAGGTCATTTTTGGTGAGTTTCGAGCAGCAGCTATCGATTCCGCTGTCCGTAAGCCTAATCATGCAAAACCCCTGAATTTGACCTTTGACCTGACCTTGACCCGAAAGTTGACCTCAATCTTAAAATCTTAAGAGTGCTTTGGGAAGGTCTCGTAGAGACCTTTCGAACGCCGCCTCGCGGGGCTCGATACGACCATTGGTTCTCGAGATAACAGGGGGGGTCGGATCCGACCCCCCCCCCCAGGCTGTCGTGGGTACGGAAATAGCCCAGGCGGTGCCGGGTTAATTTGTCTGTGTCGCTTCCTATTTATCTTGCCGAATATTTGGCTGCGCTAACGGCTATTTTGTCTCGTAATATGTATCGCACAGTTTTGTATTCGGATAATCTAGGAGTTGTTTTTAATTTACATAAGGGTCGGTGTCCGCGTCCGTGGCTGGCGATTTTATTTTTTGTGTTTAAATCGCGCGCATTTTCTGTTCAATATGTTCCCAGCCATGTGAACCCCGCCGACGCCGCGTCACGTGGTTTTTCCACTGCCTGCCGCAGTGCGGTAGTGGGTCGGCCAATAGCGGGTTGAGCTGCGCGCGCAGCTCCCCGCCACTCGTGTCGGCCAATGACAGGCCGGGTAACTGGTTGGACATGTCATGTTAGCATGGGTATCAGTTACAATACAGATTCTCGGCTCCGCCGCCGCCGAGAAAAGACGTAAAGTCCACATAACATATGGTAACATATGATATATATGTTGACCTCGAAAGGTCAAGGTCAAAGGTTGACCTCAGGTCACGTGACCTCGAGGTCATCATGTATATCATTCGATGCGTCTTCACGAGCTGAACACAATGAGACCATCCACGCGTCTGTATCTTGTTCCTGTACGGAGTTATTGGCCAAAAACCTTTGGTGACCTTTGATGACGTCACATGACCTCAGAGCTGCCCAACAGCAAAACAGACCTCAAGGTAGTGAAGGTTGATCGTATATGAAGTCATGTATGGTATATGGGGCCATTCCGACCCGTTTTAGTGGTAAAAACAGGGAGTTGATTTTTCCCCCATTGACTTATAATGGGGAGGTCGCGAAACTGACCTGACCTTAGGTCACCGATATCAAAATTCCGAGATATACAAATTGTACATACTGGTACACTAACTAAAGCCTGAAGAGAAGAAATTGATCGGTCAAAAACTCTAGCTCTGGCGTGATTGCAAACTTTTCTGAGGTAGGGTCACCAAACCGCCTCTGGTGACCTGACCTGAGGTCAGATCAACTCAAAATTTTCAGACATGTTGCGTAGAAGCCTTTTAGGAAAAGTCAGAAAATTTGAGCTTCCTAGCTCAAAGCGTTTGGGAGAAATAACCAAAAAAACCTCAGGGGGGGCTCCTGAGGCCCCCCCGCCAGGAATAGGGTTAAAAGGTAGGAGGTTCAAACTTGCACACCATGTGTAAAATTGATGAGGTTATAGTCATAACAACTTTCGCGGCGCTACGCGCCGCGGTTTTTCCGCTATTCGCGAAAAACCTCAGGGGGGGGGGGCGGATATCCGCCCCCCCCGTCGGTGCGAGGGTTAAAGGAATCAAGACGTAACAAAAAGGGTATACGTGATTCTACTTTGTCTGTAATATGGCTATCTCGGTTTTTTGAAAATTTTGGATTTTGGCCCTTTTTTAACTGACTTTTTGGGAAAATAATTATAAAATCCAAAATTTTGAGTATATCGGAAAAACCGGAATATATGTCAGAGAAGTGGTCTATGTGCACCTATAAAGCAATTTTTAGAAGAATCGGTTCAAAAATGTGGGAGTTATTCAAAGTTTTATGACGTCACGACACACAAAAAAAGAAAATTGTTTTTTTTGACGTTCTATGTAGACCTCGTACGGAAACAAAAATAGCACCATTCGATTCGCCGTGAAGAACTGCATCAGATAGAGACCTTTTTAGGCATTAACAACCAACTTTAAAATTTGACCTCACTAGACCTGACCTTGACCTGACCTCGACCTGAAATTCATCCAGAGGTGGTCCATATCACTTATTGAGTGTGCCTATTGAATTATATGAGTAAAATTACCCATCAAACATGTGTCGCACATGCCCTTTTCTATATTTTGTTTTTGGTGACCTGACCTGACCTGACCTGAATTTGACCTTGACCCTTGAATGACATTGTATGCAACGAATATTGTCTTGGTAGTCTAAGAACACGTTTTGGGCAATCAGTCTCAGTCCATTCTTCGGCAACTACGGTGCAAGGCCGATACTGTAGAAACTTGCAATTTGTACCCTTGACCTGACCTAGCCAGCGCCCCGTAGGGTTATCGGCGGACCCTACCACCCGTAGGGGGGGGGCGTTTCGCCCCCCCCCTAAGATCTCGGAAATTTACCGGCCGATTTTCAAAATTCAAATGGCGTTCGATAGCCCCACCCGGGAACTACCTTGTGACCAAATTTCATTGACCTAGGTCAAACCGATGACGTCACAGGTCAGGTCAAAGGTCAGATTTTCACCGTTCACAGGCATTTCAAGAAAAGTGTTGTGAAATCAAGCAAATTGGTAATTTATTGAAAACCATCGATGGTACATTGTTTGTCAAACACATACTTTGCTATCTGAGGTCACTGATACCAGGTCAGGTCACAGCGAGGTCAGGTCACCGGGGGTCACCATATGAAAGTGTCGTGTGATACATGTTTTATGGTCCATTTTAAATGACAAATGCGATTATGTGGGTTAGGCAGCCTTTGGGGCCAGCCTAGGTCAAGTTTTAGTGAAGGTCAGGTCATGGTGAGGTCAAATTAGGTCAAATTTCAAAGTTGATATTTTCCATAAAATGGTTACCTATCGATTCGATGCAACTCGTCACGGGGATTGTAATGGTGGTCTTTGTTTTGCTCTACAAGGTCTAGAATTGCCAAAAATTGGGTTTGAAAATTTGACGTCATCATTTTTTAACAGTTTTTTTTTTTTCGCTATAACTTGGCCAAAAAACGAAATATCGATCTGAAATTTAGTATGTAGATAGAAGACGGTAGGTACTATCACGTATATTCGGTTTTTTTCGAAACTCAATTTTTTGATTTTTTGGCTAATGTACCTAGAAGAAAAAGCTTTTGTCATTTTTGAGGGTTAAAACTCCGATAATTCACAAATTCAAAAATCCGAGATAGCAGTTTTGTAGCCTTGTCAATTCTACACCTTTTATGTCTTGGTCATTTTTCTGTATCTTCAAAGCTGTAGGCCTGACAGGTCTTCTCGCGAAGGTCTTTTTCGGTCGAAAATGACAGAACATGACGTCATTCTGACGTCATTTGTGGCCAAAATAACTTAAAATTAAGTACATGTTTTTAGTTGTTCGTGATGAGATCTTTCGATTGCCGTTTGAATTTTCCAAATCGGACCATTAGTTCGGGAGATAACAGGGGGGGGGGGTAAAATTTACCCCCCCCCCCAGCCCCGCGCGTTCGGCTGGAGACCCCAGCCCCGCGCGGGTTAACCGGCGCACCGACGGGGGTCTGCGCCAACTTAGTACCGACGGGGGGGGGGGCGGATGACCGCCCCCCCCCCCTGAGATCTCGAGAACGAAGCAAGATAGCGACAAGCGGTAAACGGCATCGGATACGCACGGACAAGGTCTACAATTTTTACAAAGGTCATTTTCAGGTCAGGTCAAAGATGACGTCACAGGGGTCGAAAAAGTCAAAATGGCGGCGCTAGATATGGAGAGGGTTTTTCTCGAATAACTTTCGAAGTAGTCAAGATAGGAACAAACTAAGGGCATCATCGTGATCCTCTCGTCAATTCGCATCGAATGATATATATGTTGACCTCGAAAGGTCAAGGTCAAAGGTTGACCTCAGGTCACGTGACCTCGAGGTCATCATGTATATCATTCGATGCGTCTTGACGAGTTGAACACAATGAGACCATCCGCGCGGCTGTATCTTGTTCCTGTAAGGAGTTATTGGCAAAAAACCTTTGGTGACCTTTGATGACGTCACATGACCTTACAGCTGCCCAACAGCAAAACAGACCTCAAGGTAGTGAAGGTTGATTGTATGTGAAGTCATGTATGGTATATGGGGCCATTCCGACCCGTTTTGGTGGTAAAAACAGGGAGTTGATTTTTCCCCCATTGACTTATAATGGGGAGGTCGCGAAATTGACCTGACCTTAGGTCACAGACATCAAAATTCCGAGATATAAAAATTGTAGCTACTAATGAACTTATAACATCCTGCGACTTTCAAAGGCCTCCGACATCTACTGTAGCTCTGGCACGGTGACAAAGTTGCAAAAAAGTGACTTGAGGTTGGGTCATTCAAAGTGACCTGGTGACCTGACCTTTAAAGTTAGGAGGTTCAAACTTGTACACCATGTGTAAAATTGATGAGAGAATAGTCATACCAAATTTCGCGGCGCTACGCGCCGCGGTTTTCCCGCTATCCGCGAAAAACCTCAGGGGGGCGGATATCCGCCCCCCCCGTCGGTGCGCGGGTTAATCACAGCGGGAAGAAAGGTGACCGGATAATTTCGTTACACCCCGTATCCTTCTATAGGCTATGTTACTGATACGTCAGTCATATTACCCTAATTATGTCACTTTTGTCATCCTGAGGCTCTAAATGAATGCTTAGATCAAAAGGAATGACAAAATCGTAGCCAGTGACTTCAAATGCAGCAAATGAGACTGATCATGTGTAAACGTCAACCAAAGGCCATTCGGGGTCACATGAGGCCAACATAAAACTTGACCTTTTCAAACAACCTATATGTCATTCGACGTGTCTTGACATGACCAATGCGTTGGTACCACTGCTTCAGGTCTAGGACCTTTTTTGGTGAAGAAATCTGCAAAAAAGCCGCAGCTCGGGGTCGCTAACCTAACCTTTGACCTAATGTCGAGCTAACCCTTTGACCTAATGTAGGTTGGTATCAATTCTTTTTTTTTGTCCAATACCTATTGAATTGTCCACCATGTGAAACATAGTGGAACAGGTATGCAGGAGTGCCCTTCCATGCCCTCGAGGGCTATCGATTGCTTTTTCACCGCGTCTTTCTGGCCCTCTTAGTTTTTGAGTTAGAGGTGGGTGGTAACATACCTACTACCTATGCCCCCCCCCCCCCCCCCACTAGGGCGAAGTTGGCTGACAGGCTGAGACCGCCACAGGGGCAGGGGTTAACATGTAAACCCTATGGGCTGGTAGGAAATGTACGCCGTGGAGCAGCAGTGCTACCAACTAACTTCGGGGGGGGGGGGGGTCGGGGGAAATAGCTGCAGCCCCGTTGTGCGCCATTACCAAACCTGAAGCCCCGACACTAGCGCTACCTAGTGGCCGCTTTCGCAACTAGCTGTCCGATGACGGTCGACAGAGCGATACTAGCGCCACAGTGGTAGAAACAAGAGTTAGAGCTTACGATGCCCACTCGCTAGGTGCCGCCCCTGACTCGGGATCGATGATGAGTCGACTAGACCGACTAAATGATTGGATGATTGAATCAGAATGACCAGCTGCCTGTATATGATCCGAGATACAGGGCTGGTAAAAACGGTTTTGGTGGCTCTGACCAAATTTTCTTAGATGAAAAGTGGCTCCTCACAGAATGAGTTGGAAAAAGCAGCGAAGACGTTCTCTTTGGCATCAGTTTAAACATCAGCTTTTTTAGCTCACTGTTAAAGCCTCATTGTGGGACATAAGCTCGCCTCAAAAACACAAAATGGATGTAGACGACTTCCTAATTTTGTCTTAGTTGGCTGATGACAGTCAGAAAGGTAGGGTATATAAATTATAATTTTGACTTACCAATAGAGAAAATGTTATCATCTCCCTCACTAGCAAAGGGTCAGTCATATTTTTCATCAGTTTGATATATCTCTGCTGATGTTGTATCGAGCTCGGAACTCAAGCACCAAAGGCATTATAAGTCTAACATTGACTTATGTCACAAAATTTCTGAAAAGATATGATGGCTAACATAAATAAGCTATCTTATTTTCAAATTTGAGTCTAACACTAAAAAAAACACAGAAACATTCAATAATTAAGCAAAGATTTAGTAACTAATGCAATAAATATACTAGGATGGTGGGCAAATACATTTTAAAAATCATGAGCTGCTTCAGTGATGTATCAAAAATCAAAACTAGTCATGCTTATGTCTACATCAACATATTAGAATCAGATTGAGATACCATTACGCAGTAGGTATCTATGCGACCAATGATATTGCTACCCTGATGTAGGTATGTACATACTGGAGAGAAGAGCACCTTCACCTCGCAACGAACATACAAGAAATAAATAAGACATACAACAAAAAGTATACCAAAAAATGTACAAAAATATGCAGACCCATTCACTCTGCACCGCGACCTGCACGAGATGCAGCCTTGCACGAGGCCTTACTATAATAAAGACCAGTATTCGTGTTCTAACACTAGTCGATAATACAGTGAGCCGCCAATAGTAGAAGAGTCAGTGGCTCCCCGTTCACTCAGCACTAGCTCCTCATCGACTGATGAAAGCCACGGAGCCCTATTCTCCCTAGTGTTAAAGGGACCCTCCCACCTTCAAAAAAGTTAATGAATTGGCATGAAAGTGATGTCGCTCGGTTCAGAAAGAGCAAAAACTTCAAATCGACCAGGCTGGCACGGTCCGCCGACATCAAAACAACGGTGCGTCAGCTGATTATTGGTCCTCCGATTCAGGAGAAATTATTAACGCGGGAACGCCGGCGCTAAATAAAGGCGGTAGGATTCACGGCTTCACATGATCGTGTGCAATATTTTTTATAGTATCAAGCGAGGGGTATTGCTGGAGTTTTGCAAATAAATATTTTGTTCTCAGTTTGGCTATGCGATCGTGAACACTTTATTATCATAGATACGATATGAAACAGGATAAACAGGCCAACCCAAGGCTTATGTAGGCCAACCTTAGACTTCGCATAGCCATGGACATTGCGTAGGAAGGTTTAGGTACTTGCCGATCGTACCACGATACCACGGGCAAGATATCAGACTTTTGGGAGTTTTGTGTCGCTGAAATGTATTTTAAGTGCTAAGAAGGAAAATAATTCAATTTAATGATGTCATGGACAATGGACATTTAGCCATTCCAAGCATATAATTTGCCTGGCTTCGACAACCAGATAGCCAGGTTTATTTCAAGAGCTTCTAAATAGGTAGTGGATTTAATATCGTTTCTATTACATTTATTTGATAATCCTACATATCAGTAAACCTGCCAGTAAACCAGTAAACCTGTTTCGCGCATAGGCGGCGGAACGGGGAGGGCACCGGGGCACCGTGCCCCCCTTTGATTTTGGCATTTTAACAATGGGCTCTAAGGGCGTTACATGGAAAGAATGGGACCAAAAGTCGGCAGTGCCCCCCCCCCCCCCCCTCCCCTTCCCCAGTTGAGCTGGGCGCAGGTACTAAATAGCATCAAAGGAAATCATATATTCATCTCGCCGCATTTAAGCGCACCAATCGAAAGACGACAGCGTGACCGCGCTGACAGGCAATCAACCTGGCCACATAAAACTAGCTAGTGCAAGGAAGATGTCTATATAAACCACTGGACCATGCAAAGCGTTCAGTAAATAAAATACGAGTAAAGATGACGCGTTTGAGGGCAGACTGGCCAAACAGTGACGTTACACGCGGATCTCAACACTGCACAACACATTCATCAAAAAAGATCTCGTGGATCCCTATATACGTCATAACTAGCCCTAGTACGGGGGTATATAGCCATGGACGTAAATGGCCGGCTTAAGGCACAGGATCCCAATTGTCATCCCCATTACGTGGTCCCCAGAAGTCGCCAGGCCGAGAGCTAATGGCAGTTAAGCACATCTTACACGTGCCGACAAACGTGACACAATGAATCCAATAATGAGTCCGCTAATAAGCCTGCCTAATTCTGCATGTAGGCTGCTATTTACCACCACGGCGGAAGGCTAAAACGCATCCATACAGCTCAACATAGGTGTCAATTTCCGCCGGGTTGGGGGTGCTCAAGCTCTTTAGATTCCCCGCCGACTCGGCTGGCTTGGCTTTGGAGCCCCAACAGACGGTGCGGGTCAAGGTCACCGCTAAGGCAGCGGCGGATTTGCTGCGCCCGGGCAGTGGGCACCCTCAATTCGGTGAAAATCGACACCCATGCAGCTCAACATGACAAAACGCTGCATACAAGCGCACGTCCTCGCATTTAATTGACGCATTTAACTGCGTCACTAACCTCGTACACTGTACAACACTGGTGAGATGACTGTCCGAAGGAAACTGCCGACTTTGGCTGGCAACATTCAGGGTTGGTGACTTATGTACTGAGTTCGGCTGGCTGACGGCGATGTGACTTCAGGACCGGTTGATGAACGGGCCATCCTAGCCCCATACTACAGGAGCCCAGCTGGTCTTGGCGAGCGGCGGCGACTGGACGAGGCTGGACCCCTACTACAGGAGCCCAGCTGGTGCTGACGAGCGGCGGTTACTGGACGAACGGGTCAGCCTGGACCCCTATTGCAGGAGTCCGGCTGGTCTTGGCGAGCGGCGACGACTGGACGAGGCTGGACTCCTACTGCAGGAGTCGAGCTGGTCCTGTCGAGGAAATAGTTCACCTTTAACATGGGATTTTAAACTGAGATAGCAGTCTGATAGAGCAGATTTGTGTATGCCTTATATTTGAACCGTTTGAGATATTCACCTTTTATCAGTGAATATTGGTGCTTAAATTAATGTTCTAGTGCTCATTTACAGCAAGCAGAAACCTCTTCAACACACACAGTGGCCAATCAGCGATGAGAGCACTTACAGGAGCAGAATCCCTTGCAGCTGATAGGTTGTTCAGCTGTAAGTGTTCATAACTCTAATCATTAAAATAATGAAATCCCTTTAGAAGAAGTGTGTAATTCCAAGTTAGAATACATTTAAATTTTATTCGTCACATTTTTAACACACCTTTTTAAATTTTATTTATCAAGTTACTCACAGAAGGTGAACAATTTCTTTTAACACTTACCTTGCTTCAATGGTGACATGTAGCTCTTGCAGCAGAGAAGGCACAGCATTTGGCTGCAACTTCAAATATTTACTTGTTGCTATCAATTATTCAGTTTTGAAATGCATACAGGTAGGTACAATGAATCTTGGGTTCTCCTGTAAGAATGCCGACCGCAGAAGCAGAAGTTCATCCAAAGCTTGCGCCTGAAAAAGGGCCAGGTTTAATTATCATTATACCATAATCACATTTATGCCTAATTTGTAAGAAATAGGTTTAGGTTAGCAGAAATAGGTAAGGTTTTGACTAGACCCCCTGGGCCCTGGGTCACAACAGGAGATGACCCCCGTGATTGGTGGGACCACCAGGCACCAGCACTGGCACAGTCCATTCTGACCACCGCACACCTATCAGCCACATTTAAAATGCACTACACTACATCCCCCACCACCTGACCACACCAGACCAAATCTGCACCGCGCTACACAAAATCCGCACTGCACCAAGCTAAATCCACGCCACACCAAAGCCTCACCAGCCGGACAAGCCAGCACAGACGAGATCTTGTCGAAATTGCCATGCTTTGCAGAGTGCATACTGGCCTACCTGAACCTGACCTTACCCAGCATATGAGCCTGACTGTTCTTAGCACTGGGAGCTCATTGAGACCAGGCCCCACAAGCCTAGTGGCCTCCTGAAACCTGATTTCCATATGGGGTGAGCTATTTAAGAATGGTGATTGGATATCGAACGTGAGACAAGACAGCAATGAGCAGTGGGCGGTTCATGCAACCATAATCATGTTTCCTTACCACAGTCAAAGCAAAATCAAAAATAGCTACCTATCGAATTCAAATTTCACTGGAACCTCACCTGCATGGATCTTAAGTGAAAGGATCTTGATACATCTGCACGAAAGATACATCTTGATCCACTCATCTCAATCTTGTTTTTCTGCATCCAGGGCATGCAACACTTCTGGTCAAGGCCGTATACCTATAGGACATCGCTTCTGGTATTTTTGGCACCACACTCGACTGCTGAGCTCAAATGCAAATTTGGATTGCAATCACGGTCATAAAATACTGAATATTGAATCGCAATGTATGTTCAGTCGATGTACCCCTCGTTCGATGTCTCTCAGACGACGAAGATTGTACGTCGTCCGGCCAATCCCGTTCTAGATCAACGGGGGCTCGGCTGCAATTATGGAATGTGATTGGCCGAATGGCATAGAATCTTTGTCGTCCGAAAAACATCGAACAAGAGTAATGTCGCTACTGCGCCATTGTTGCATCGAATTCGCCCCATAGAAGCACGTGTTAACTCTCTCCCATAGGGCCCTGGGTTGACTCTCTCCATAGGGTCCTGGGTAAACTCTCCCCTTGTCTGTTTTCTTTAAACGGGGATAGTTTGGACAACAAAATATTTTCGACCTCAAAAAAATTAAAACTTAATTTTTGATGTACCTCATTGATGCAAAACATCAGAAAAACATTAGAAATTAAGTCAAAGAAACCGATTATTTATAAATGGACAGCTGACGGCATGCCTCCCGTGTCCCCTGGCTTGAAGCTTCGGCTCCGTGTTACCTTATACCGGGGTTACATGAGCGATCCGTTCCAAATACGCACTACGCTAATGCGCATCAGCTCCCCACAAACGTATCTACGGCACCGGTTACATGAGACTAATTCGTTTTATCTACGTCAAACGGATCTTGTTTGGCTCACCCGGGCTGACTCCTCGACGGCCGGTAATTCGCATCACAAACGGAATAGGATTAGCGTACAGTCATGGCGCAGTTGCGGCATTTACAGGGACGACCGAACTAAATTTTTATTATTGCACGATATTACATCATTTGATATGCTTAAAAACATTAAAAATAAACATGAAATCAAAAATTGAAAACAAAGTTTTCGTGTTTTAAATCACTGAGCACTGATTAGCCATGCAGCGACAGCAGGGTGGTCAGAATAAATTTATCCATCAAAATATTTCATTCATTTTATTTTTGCTATTTACCGAATTCACCTTCAAAGACTTAACAAAAATATCAACAATTTTTTTTTTTGCTATTTTCTACGAAGCATTCAATAAAAAATGCTTATTATTTTGCATTTTGACGCTTCCATTCAGCAAAGAATAGTTCTTGTGAAATACGTCCAGTTCCGGTCCGAGTCGTACAAATCGGCTACATGAGCGATCCGTTCCAAATACGTACTACGCTAATTCGCATCAGCTCCCCTAGAACTTATTCAAGGCACCGACTACATGAGCAAATTCGTTTTAGTGACGTCAAACGGATCTAGTTTGGCTCTCGGCCCGATGCGCATCACAAACGGAATAGCATACAAATGTGGCGCATTTCCGTAGCAATAGAGGTGACTGAATTAAAAATTTATTATCTTATGTCTTTTTTGCATTTAATCTGCTCAGATCATCCTCAGTTAACTTAACAAAAAAAAGTTGAACATAAAGTTGTCTTGCTTTGACTCATTGGGCACTTCCCTCTCTTGATTCGTCTGTAGTGCTGTCAGAAAAATGTTTCAACTGAAAGTACTTAGATTTTTACTTTTTGGTTTTCACGATATTTATTTTTGAAAACTTGACAAAATACCGACATAATTTTTTAATAATTATTTCAAAATAAGAAAATGAAAAAGGTACCTGTAATTTTGCATTTTAATGTTTCTTTTTGGGAAGAAATAGTTCCTGTAATACGTATCTTGGTCCTATTCGCTTCTAAGCCTGTTTCTCAGCGGATTTTGTTCGGACCGCCGATTCGTATTAGCAGGTGGATACATGAGTCGGTAGTACGCTCCTGATTCGCATTAGCGGTGAATCCGATCGTGATACGTATTTGCTTTGCTCATGTAACCGCGGATCGGATCGCCGATTCGTACTAGCAGGTGGCTACATGAGTCGGTAATGCGTTCCTAATTCGAATTAGCGGCTAAATACGTATTTACTGTGCTCATGTAACCCCGATATTAGTATTCTATGACCGTGAAATCGACTGATGGCTCATCGCACAGTAGATGTAGATGTAGATGTAGATCGGGGTATAGCCTTTGTAACGGCACCCCTTGTTTCTTACCTTCCTTACCTTACCTTCAAGGTGTTCGGGTTAAAGAAGGCCACTTGGCCTGAGGATCCCGCTCTCATCGAGCTCGTGAGGATGTACATACTGGGCTCTTAGGGAAAGGGGATGTCATACATCTTGTTCTTCCAGTGTTTGTCCAGTCGCGCCTTGAATTGGTTTACCGACGTCGCTGACACCACGGAGTCTGGGAGAGCGTTCCAGTCGTTGACTATTCTAGTGCTGAAGGTGTTTCTGCGCACGAGTTTTCTAGCTTGTGGTTTGTCCAGTTTCCAGCGGTGTCCTCTTGTCCGGTCTGACTCGTTTCGTGTCAGAAACTCCTCCGGTGTCAGCGCCATGCCTCCGTGCAGCAGCTGGTACACGGTGATCATGTCTCCTCGGCGGCGGCGATAGAACAGTGAAGGCATTCCGAGGCTATGTAGTCTTTCTGGGTATGGCAAGTGTCTCACGGACGGGACCATTCGGGTCGCCCGGCGCTGAACTCGTTCCAGCCTCTTCTGGTTGCCAATACTGAATGGTCCCCATATCGTGTTTCCGTATTCCAACAACGGCCTGACCATAGCATTAAAAAGCAATGGTAGCGTGGACTCGTTGATGTTCGCAAAAGAGCGTCTCAGTACAGCCAGGGTTTGACGAGCTTTTGACACGGCCACTGATGCCTGTTTCTTGAAGTTCAGGTCGCTGTCGATCACGATCCCAAGGTCCTTTTCCTCGTCGGTCGCTTCAATCGGGGTACCGTGCAGCGTGTAGGTCAGGTTTGGATTTTGGTGGCCAATGTGCATTACCTTGCATTTCGCGACATTGAGCGGAAGCATCCATTTCCGAGACCACTCACCAAGCGCATCGATGTCAGTTTGCAGGCCCACGTCATCCTGGTTGCCCACCATCCGACGGTAAATCTTCGTGTCGTCGGCGAAGAGCTTGATGTGGCTGGAGACTTCCAGGGGCATGTCGTTCACGAAGATCGTGAAGAGGACTGGCCCGAGGACTGAGCCCTGTGGTATGCCGCTGAGGACACTCGTCCATTGCGATTTTGAGCCTTGGATCACGACCCTTTGTCGACGATCGAGCAAAAAGGCCTTGATCCAGTCAAGAAGTTTGCCTCTGATGCCGTACGCTTGTAGCTTGTGGATCAGTCGACGGTGGGGCACAGAATCGAACGCTTTGGCAAAGTCGAGGTAGGCCACGTCTACCGGGTCGCCGTTCTCCATGGATGCGCTCAGGTGCTCCATCACCTCCATGAGTTGGGTGGTACATGACCTTCGTGGGAGGAATCCATGTTGGGAGCTGTGCAGTATACCGTTTCCACAGAAGTGTTGCAAGAGACTGTCTCGGATAATTGACTCCAGTATTTTGACAGGAATAGCAGTGAGGCTTACAGGACGGTAATTCTCTGGTTTTTGACGGTCTCCCTTTTTAAAGATTGGGATTACCTCACCCGATTTCCAGTCCGGAGGGAGCTCTCCCGCGTCTAGGGACTTTCGAAAAATCGTGCTGAGTGGGCTACTCAGAGCGTGTGATGAATCCCGGAGCACGCGAGGGTGGATGGCGTCTGGTCCTGGGGAGCTGTCGGGTCGAAGAGCTGCTAGTTTTTTCTCCACTAGCTGAGGAGAGACGTCGACATCTTCCAAAGTGGGTCCTTCCCAGCGGTTCCGCATTATCGGCGTTGGTTCGTCTCCTTCCTTGGTATAGATGCTCCCGTAGAAGGCACTCAGGACCTCAGCCTTTTCTTGGTTGGTAGAGACGAGCACTCCGCGGTCATCCAGGAGGTCCTCGACTCGGCACTTTGTTCGGAGTCTGGAACTTGCGTACCTCCAGAACGCCTTGGGGTTCTGCTTCAGGTTTTTGGCCAAGGTGGACTCAAAGCTTTTTCTGAGTTTCCGTGTCAGACTTCTCAGTTCGTTTCTACATCGGGTGAATCTGGCATGATCGATAGGGTCCAGTGTGGTGCAGTATACACCCCACAGTGATTTCTTCTATTTCCTTAGTTGCATTGCATGACGGTTCATGTAGATGTTTTTGTGGCGCGTTTTTCTGGTTTTGGAGCATTTCTCAGTAGCTTTGGATATAGTGGACTTAAATGTAGTGTAGGCTTCGTCAAGGTGCATTGTATTCAGCTGGCTCCAGTCGTGTGCCTCAAGCATACCCGCCAGGCGGGTATAGTCAGTTACCGGGGTTACATGAGCGATCCGTTCCAAATACGCACTACGCTAATGCGCATCAGCTCCCCACAAACGTATCTACGGCACCGGTTACATGAGACTAATTCGTTTTATCTACGTCAAACGGATCTTGTTTGGCTCACCCGGGCTGACTCCTCGACGGCCGGTAATTCGCATCAGAAACGGAATAGGATTAGCGTACAGTCATGGCGCAGTTGCGGCATTTACAGGGACGACCGAACTAAATTTTTATTATTGCACGATATAACATCATTTGATATGCTCAAAAACATTGAAAATAAACATGAAATCAAAAATTGAAAACAAAGTTTTCGTGTTTTAAATCACTGAGCACTGATTAGCCATGCAGCGACAGCAGGGTGGTCAGAATAAATTAATCCATCAAAATATTTCATTCATTTTATTTTTGCTTTTTACCGAATTCACCTTCAAAGACTAAACAAAAATATCAACAATTTTTTTTTGCTATTTTCTACGAAGCATTCAATAAAAAATGCTTATTATTTTGCATTTTGACGCCTCCATTCAGCAAAGAATAGTTCTTGTGAAATACGTCCAGTTCCGGTCCGAGTCGTACAAATCGGCTACATGAGCGATCCGTTCCAAATACGTACTACGCTAATTCGCATCAGCTCCCCTAGAACTTATTCACGGCACCGACTACATGAGCAAATTCGTTTTAGTGACGTCAAACGGATCTAGTTTGGCTCTCGGCCCGATGCGCATTACAAACGGAATAGCATACAAATGTGGCGCATTTCCGCAGCAATAGAGGTGACTGAATTAAAAATTTATTATCTTATGTCTTTTTTGCATTTAATCTGCTCAGATCATTCTCAGTTAACTTAACAAAAAAAAGTTGAACATAAAGTTGTCTTGCTTTGACTCATTGGGCACTTGCCTCTCTTGATTCGTCTGTAGTGCTGTCAGAAAAATGTTTCAACTGAAAGTACTTAGATTTTTACTTTTTGGTTTTCACGATATTTATTTTTGAAAACTTGACAAAATACCGACATAATTTTTTAATAATTATTTCAAAAGAAGAAAATTAAAAAGGTACCTATAATTTTGCATTTTAATGTTTCTTTTTGGGAAGAAATAGTTCCTGTAATACGTATCTTGGTCCTATTCGCTCCTAAGCCTGTTTCTCAGCGGATTTTGTTCGGACCGCCGATTCGTATTAGCAGGTGGATACATGAGTCGGTAGTACGCCCCTGATTCGCATTAGCGGTGAATCCGATCGTGATACGTATTTGCTTTGCTCATGTAACCGCGGATCGGATCGCCGATTCGTACTATAGTTCGTTTTTTTTAAGTTTGACCCTCACTGTAAACGTCTTTTTGAACATAGCACGAGAATTGCTAGCTGAATTACTGAGAAAACTGGTTGGCGCACACTGATTTAACCAGATTTCACAGACGATCAATTTCATCAAATTTATTTACTATTTCAAGACTCGTAAATCGTATCCATGCCAATACCTACAGCCTCACAGGGATAGACGACTTCTCAGGAATTATGTCTGAACTAATAAATAAATTGCAGGGCGCTTAACATAACGTTAAATCGTCGATGTTCAAAACTTATTTTTGAAAATATTATTCATATCTACAATACAATGTGCGCTTACCAGTTTTCTCAGTAATTCAGCTAGCAATTCTCGTGCTGTGTTCAAAGAGACGTTTACAGTGAGGGGCAAACTTAAGAAAAACGGACTATAGCAGGTGGCTACATGAGTCGGTAATGCGTTCCTAATTCGAATTAGCGGCTAAATACGTATTTACTGTGCTCATGTAACCCCGATAAGTAACCTTGTGTGGAGGTGGGAGTGACACATCTGAGTAGCATGCCAGGTTGAATCTTAAGACCACATGGTCACTTCTGTCCAATCCTGGCTGGTATTGGATGTTCCTCACCATACCTTCCTCATTGGTGAAAATGAGATCTAGCACATTTGGTGATTCGCCCAATCGGTATCGAGTTGGATGGTGCACATGCTGGTACAGCAAGCAGTCTTGGACTGTTTCAATGAACGTGTTGGAGGCATGGGAAGATGGAGCAGATGAAGTTTCCAGTGTCCAGTCAATCTGAGGCAGATTAAAGTCCCCTGTAATCAATATGTGAGAAGCAGGCATTTTAACCACGTCCTTGAAGATGTTGTCAATGTGTTGCACGCTTTCTTCCAAGGCACATGAGGGGCTGCGGTATACACACCCTACGATTAAGCTGTCACTCCCCATCAGTGTCACTTTTATCCAGACATTCTCCACAGACTGGCCTGCACTTGAGATGGGTACTTCCGAAGCTTTGAGCTGATTTGATGCATAGATGGACACTCCCCTGAGGCCACTAGACCCCAGGTTTGGGGATGCTGGGTCAAAGTTACTATAAAGTGTGTACCCTGGAATTTCAAGTAGAGCTTGAGAGATGGGTAGACGTTGGCCCTTCTTCACTGTCACTTTAGCCATAAATATGGATGCTACGACTAAGCAGGTTGACTAAGCACTAAGCGTAAACAAAATGAGCGTGCGTGCCTGGAATTTGCTACTAGCGGGGGTTGGACAAAACAAAAATTACAATGAGCGGTCCATTCTTCTTCAGATTTATACGCCTGCATTTGCATTGGCTTGCTTCAAGCTTATTCTCCGCTTTCTTGCTTTCCACATATTGTACAGAATATCTTTTTTAACTTCTATCTCTTCAGGTTCGAACAAAAACTTCCCAATAATCATTGCTTGGTTTTCCTGCATAGGTCTTTGTAGTAAAGTTGCTTTTCTCCTCTCTTCGGTTATCTCTTCATCTGTGCATTCTAGCAAAAAATGTTCCGTATTTTCTAGCTCACTTCCACATAGATCACATTCTGTGCTTTGTCCAATGTGTCTTTTCCTGTCATTCAGTGGGAGGGTTGCAGTTCGAGCCTTGAATAATATTATTGATGATGGCCTGTTGTCATACACTAAATCTTCCTTGACTTCATTTTTCCATTCTCGGTATAATGATAGGCTTGTCTTATTCTGTACTTCTTCATTCCATCTCTCACTGTCTAATTGCCTCGCTTTCTTCACTAACTCTTGTCTTGTCATTCTTTGCATATCATCTGCAATTCCAAATGCTTCTGCATATTTGAGATTTGTTTTTGTCCAGCTACTTCTTGTGTGCGTTTTCATTTCTTCTGTGATGTTCTTCAGAAGCTCATTTTCTCTCATCTGTATATTCTTGAGATACATAAGTCGTCCTTTCATTATTCTTGTTTTCATTTCTGATGCTCCTATTTCTCCTCTCAGTGAACAGTTAGGTGCATAGATAGGAGCTCCTAGTATGCTTCGGTAGACCTTGTTCTCTTGTCTTTGGAGATGTCTGATCTCGGAATCATGCTTTTTCCATCATTTTTCTCTTCTGCTCCTTAAACATATCTCTTTTGTTCACAATATCAATGCCCAAATATCTTATACTTTCCTGTACCTGTATTCCTGATATGTTGTCAGGTTTCTCTTTCATGTTCCATATTATTGCACAACTTTTGTCTTTGTTGATTTCTAGTCCACAGCTTCTGCTCACTTCACTTATTATCTTCAGGTTACATTTGGCATCTTCTATGGTTTGTGCCATTACCAGTCCATCGTCAGCATAGAAAAGCACGTGTATATTAAATAAATCATTCATAAAACCTCTCCCTTTCTTCTCTATTTCTGCTGTTATGATGTATGTCACCAACTTAAAAAGTGTTGTCGATCCAGTACAACCTTGTCTTATTCCACTTGTCACTTCAATAGTTTGCTTTACTGCTTCATTCAGTTCCACCACTGTTTCATCCCCATTGTAAATTTCAGCGATAGTATCAATCACTAATGGGTCTATCTTATATTTCTTCATATTGTCAACAAGTACATCTCTTCGAATAGAATCGTATGCTTTCTTGTAGTCTATTGATATCAAGATGAGTGGCTTTTTGCTTTTGAAGCTTTCTTCCACGCAATATTGCACAATGAGCAAGTTGTCTTCAACTCTTCCTCCTGGAGTGAATCCTGCTTGTGTTTCTTTCATTTCATTATTCTCTAGCAGATGCTTTTCTATCTTATCTTTGATCATGCTCATAAATAGTTTGTATGATACGTTTGTTAGTGCTATTGGTCTAAGATCCTTTGCAACAGGCTTCTTCTTCTTTGGCAACATTCTAGTTCTTGATTTCTTCCATTCTCGTGGGACTTTCTTTTCATTCAGACTCTTGTTCATGCATTTGTGCAGTGTTCTTAGACATTTGTCACTTTTCAGTATAACCTTATACATTTCTGGCTTTAGCCCATCTGGGCCGGCTGCTGTTCTTCCTTTCAATCTTTTCAGAGTACTTTTCAGCTCCTCTATATCAAAAAGGCTGCTCTCCATTCGTCTTATCTCATTTTGAGGCATTCTCGCTATCATATCCATATGTTCTCTCAGTTGTCCTTGAGCATCGTTCTGTTCTGCTGTTTCGATTTCCTCTTTGTATCGCCTTTTTTCTGTTTCATTCCACATCTGTTTAATATTGTTGTTGTGCTGTTGATAAATACCTTTCCAGAAAGCATAGAGCTGATATTTGGCGTCCTCATCACTTAGCTTCTCCCCTTTGTCGTCAAACAAATCTATTCGACATGTTTTCTTCTCTCTGTATCTAAGCTTATCAATATGTTTCCATATTTCCTTGCCGGAGTGCTTGTCATTTTTTATGTCCTGCACTATTTTACATTCATATCTGTGTATTGCTTCTCTGACAAGCTGTTGAACCTTCTTCTTTTGTTGCCTATATGCAACTTCAAGCTGTCTCTTGTTTTCAGCTTCTTTTCTTTTCTGTCTGTTGAGTGACCTCCTTTTCTTGATTTCTTCCTTAATTTCTACTGTCAACCATGGTGGTTCAGGGAAACATTCTCCACGCTCCTCCTGAACTCTTCTCCTGTATACCCTTTTTAGTGTTTGTTCTCTGATTTTTATCATTAAATCGTTGTACTCTTGAATTGTTGTCACATCATGTTCTCCCAAAGCCCTTTCTAACTCTTCAACAAACTGAAGCAGACTTTCTTCCTTACAGCAGAAATAGGTTGTTTCCTTGTAGCTTGCTGTATTGAAGTTATTGGTTTTCTTTGCATCCGTCCTGAAACTTACTTCAATAAGGTTGTGGTCGGATAAATCATATATTTCTTTGTTTTCATCTACTTTCATTTTGTGAAAACGCTTGTACATTGCTTCATTTACCAGTACAAAATCAATGACGCTCCTTTGCTCTCCCCTGCACCATGTGATTTCTCCCTCACACTTTATGTCTCCATTCAGTAACTGAAGGTTGTGTGTTTCCATCAGGTCTAGTACTCTCTCTCCATTATGGTTCTTCTGCTGGGTTCCAAGAAATCCAAGGTGTCCATTGAAGTCCCCCAGAATTATCTGCGATTTGTGCATGCTGGCAGTAACGAGTCTTCCAACTTCCGTTTTCATTTTCACATTTCTAATCTTGTCTTCTTCCGTTTTTTCCACAGAGAAGTACACCAGCGTAAGGGATAAACTTATTTTTCTTATCTCTATTTCTGCTTCCATGATATCGCATTCCTTTGTATCTTTAATTGTCATTTCCACATCATCTTTCTCTCTGTAGATTATCATAAGTCCTCCTCCTTTTTTGTCGTGACTGTCTCTCATTTTCTCAATCTTCCTGAAACCCTTGCTTAACTGAATTTTGTCTTGTTTTGATGAGTCTCTGTTAAACACATAATAACAGGTTCCTTTTCATCGGCCAATATTTTCTGTAATTCAAGCATCTTTAACCTCGTTAGGCCTTGGATGTTTAAGAGCATTATCTTTACTTCATCGTATGATGCTTGTAATTTGTTTTTTACTTTCCTTTGTTTCTTTTCATGTACGTTTTGTCTCTCCTGCTCCTCTTGTCAATTCCCTGTGACATTGGCCCTATCCCGGAAAGCCATTTTGCCTTTCTGGATGAAGGCTTCCACTGCTTCATTACTGTGTTCTGCATTGTACTTCCTACACCTTTCTTTCAGCTCCTTTTCCTCTGCCCTCTGCTTGGGTGTCTTGTCTGTGGTTACGTACACTGAGCTTTCTTTTCTTTTGAGTTGATACAGTGCCTTCAATATTTTTGTCTTGGATGTCATGTCACTCATTTCCACTCTTAGTGGGCGGATCCATGGTCTTCCCGTCTGGGCATGCTTTTCATTTTTCATCCCTAGTCTTACCATGGTCTGGTATCTGATGCCCTCCACTTCAAGCTTGTCTAGACAAAGCCTTTCAAATGCTTCATTGTCTTTGGCAGCTGATCCTCCTTCGGTTTCTGGTAGACCATGCACAATGATGTTCAGTTTTCTTTTTTCTATCTCCTCTCTTTCTGAGATCACTTCGCTGATCTTACATCCTACTTGATCTATGATGTTCTCCTTTTTTTGTGAACCAATGCCACTTTTTGCTATTTCTGAGTATGTTTTCTTTGCTTCTTTTACTATCTCTTCTTGTTGTCCCAATACAGCCATCACTTCTTTCTCCATTGTCTTGATTTTTCCTTCTATGTGCTCTTCCATTTTCTTCACCATGGACTGGGCTTCAACGGCTTTGATAATGTTCCTCTCAGTCTCTTTGATTTTTTCCTCCAGCCTTCTCTCCATCTGGGTCATTTCCTTCACCTTCTTTTTACATGACAGACATAACCAGAAGAGGTCTAGTTTTCCTATGGCATGAAATGCCTGGGGTGAGACGTCTTGGCACTGTGGGTGATACCAGCTGGGGCATTCCACGATAGATCGTACCACTTTTTTCCAATTTGACACCCTCATCTCTCGGAATTTGACGAGAATTGGTCTCAGGGGTAATCAGGGGCTCTGAATCCACCTGTAACAATTTCAGGCTTATCAGATAAGTATTTTTTGAGTTATGGTGTATAACATTTTTTGGATCTGCTTTGCAGCGCTAAGTTTGGCGGGCTGTAACTCTAAGACGGATTATTCAAATGCCAATGTTATATAGCATTGAACTTGCAATGAAACAGAGATTAATATGTTTTGAAATTTCAAAAAATACACTATTTTTGATATATGACATATCGATTTTTCTTTCATTTGTATTTTTGGACTTTGGGACCAAATTTTTTTGAATTTTTATTTCTTTTAAAAGATATTGGCTCATTGTTAAGAAGTATGCGAAAAATTAGGAAGGTGTTCTTTCTATAAATGTATTTATTTTACGTCACGATAACGGTTTCGAATAGTGATTTCGGGAGGGGAGCTTACAAATGGCGTGGTAAAAGTGCCTAGTGACATCACGGGTTACTGAAATTTCAATTCAAGTCTGAGTCATCTGAAAAAAGTGAAAAGAGGGTTCATTCAACCCTTTTCCTATAAGCGCGAGGGTGAAAAAAGGGCTGCTTGGTCTGACATTGTTTTTG